>NC_041389.1:585256644-585314336 GCF_002162155.2 Triticum dicoccoides
GGGCCCTATGACAAAGGGGGCCCGCCCCCAGAACGTAAAAAAAAGTATATAGAAATAAATAAAACAATAATTAAAATAAAAACAAATTTAATTAATTAATTAATTAATTGAATTAATTAAGTTAATTAACCTTAATTAATTAATCTAATTAACCTGTTAGCTTAATTAAACAGTGATTAGTTTAACTAAACCCTAATTAACCTAACAGAGTATGACAGGTGGGTCCCACTGGACCCACGCGTAAGTTTGACTTAGTCAACTCTGTTGACTGCTGACGTCAGCATGACATCATGCTGACGTCATAAATCCATTTTCGAATTAATTAAATAATTAATTAAATTTCAGAAATTAATAAAATCTTTAGAAAATCATATCTTTTAATCCGTAATTCGGATTAAAATATTTTCAACATGAAAGTTGCTCAGAACGACGAGACGATTCCGGATACGCAGTCCGTTCATCCGCCACACCCCCCTAACCTATCGAACCCGCCACTTTCCCCCTCCGGCTCCTCTGCCCGAAAACACGAAACACCGGGAATACTTTCCCGGATGATTCCCCCCTTAACCAGTACCACCTTATCCCACGTTAGGGCACGCCTAGCATCGCTTGTCATGTCATGCATCGATATGCATCTGTTTATTTGGTATTCATTGTTTCTTCCCCCTCTTCTCCCCGGTAGACTACGGGACCGACGCTGCTACTGCCCAGTTCGACTACGGAGTTGACGACCCCTCCTTGCCAGAGCAACCAGGCAAGCCCCCCCCCCTTGATCACCAGATATCGCCTATTCTACTCTATACTACTTGCATTAGAGTAGTGTAGCATGTTACTGCTTTCGTTAATCCTATTCTGATGCATAGCTTGACATTGTCGCTACATCTGTTGATACCTTACCTGCAATCCTAAATGCTTAGTATAGGATGCTAGTTTATCATCATTGGCCCTACATTCTTGTCAGTCTGCCTTGCTATACTATCGGGCCGTGATCACTTGGGAGGTGATCACGGGTATATACTATACATACATACATACTATACAGATGGTGACTAAAGTCGGGTCAGCTCATTGAGTACCCGCAAGTGATTCTGACGAGGGGGCTGAAAGGACAGGTGGCTCCATCCCGGTAGAGGTGGGTCTGGGTTCCCGACGGCCCTCGACTGTTACTTTGTGGCGGAGCGACAGGGCAGGTTGAGACCACCTAGGAGAGAGGTGGGCCTGGCCCTGTTCGGCGTTCGCGGATACTTAACACGCTTAACGAGATCTTGGTATTTGATCTGAGTCGGCTACGAGCCTATACGCACTAACCATCTACGTGGGAGTAGTTATGGGTATCCCGACGTCGTGGTATCAGCCGAAGCCCTTCAGACGTCAGCGACGGAGCGGCGCGCGCCGGATTGGAACGTAAGCCTGCTCTTGTATTAAGGGGGCTAGTTCTGCTTTCGGCCGCGTACGCAACGTGCAGGTGTGCTATGGGCGATGGGCCCAGACCCCTGTGCGCTTAGGTTTAGACCGGCGTGCTGGCCTCTCTGTTTTGCCTAGGTGGGGCTGCGACGTGTTGATCTTCCAAGGCCGGGCATGACCCAGGAAAGTGTGTCCGGCCAAATGGGATCAAGCGTGTTGGGTTATGTGGTGCACCCCTGCAGGGAAGTTAATCTATTCGAATAGCCGTGATCTTCGGTAACAGGACGACTTGGAGTTGTACCTTGACCTTATGACAACTAGAACCGGATACTTAATAAAACACACCCTTCCAAGTGCCAGATACAACCGGTGGTCGCTCTACCTCAGGGATATGAGGAGGGGATCGCCGGGTAGGATTATGCTATGAGATGCTACTTGGAGGACTTCAATCTACTCTCTTCTACATGCTGCAAGACGGAGGCTGCCAGAAGCGTAGTCTTCGACAGGATTAGCTATCCCCCTCTTATTCTGGCATTCTGCAGTTCAGTCCACCGATATGGCCCTTTACACATATATCCATGCATATGTAGTGTAGCTCCTTGCTTGCGAGTACTTTGGATGAGTACTCACGGTTGCTTTCTCCCTCTTTTCCCTTTTCCCTTCTACCTGGTTGACGCAACCAGATGCTGGAGCCCTGGAGCCAGACGCCACCGTCGACGACGACCCCTACTACACCGGAGGTGCCTACTACTACGTGCAGCCCACTGACGACGACCAAGAGTAGTTAGGAGGATCCCAGGCAGGAGGCCTGCGCCTCTTTCGATCTGTATCCCAGTTTGTGCTAGCCTTCTTAAGGCAAACTTGTTTAACTTATGTCTGTACTCAGATATTGTTGCTTCCGCTGACTCGTCTATGATCGAGCACTTGTATTCGAGCCCTCGAGGCCCCTGACTTGTATTATGATGCTTGTATGACTTATTTTATTTGTAGAGTTGTGTTGTGATATCTTCCCGTGAGTCCCTGATCTTGATCGTACACATTTGCGTGCATGATTAGTGTACGATTGAATCGGGGGCGTCACAAGTTGGTATCAGAGCCGACTGCCTGTAGGAATCCCCCTTCCACACTCCTTGGCCGAAGTCGAGTCTAGACATTGCAAAATTTTTACTAACTTGGCTGTGTGCCTTACGGGCCCACGTCGCCATCGGGTGGTACTAGGATCTTTTACTCCTCGACCTTTACTCTGGGACTCTGATCTCTCTTCTATTCGGGTTAAATGAATTTTGCTAAATCTAACATTAGGATCTCGTTATCACTTTCACCCGGAGAGCCCCTTATTACTGATGACCGTCTGCTGCACGTGAAGACCCTGAAGATACTTTCCGCTGTTAGGCCGAGAACTTGTGTTCATCGCGTTTGCAATTCCCCTGCCACCGTAAACCCTTATGGGTAACTACTTACAGTTGTTATTCTTATATCATCCCCAGTTGGTCTTGTTATTACAAGATACCCTGAAAAACTCGTCGTGGTTTCGATAATCCCTTGAGCTTACTGCCTTGCTGTTCTTGTCACTTGAATACCCCTACGGTTAATTCTCGCATTTATAGAATATCCGCTCATCCCCCCAGTTGTTTATGTGTTACACAAAAGTCTTCGAAATACCATTCGATATTCCGAAAATCCTCAGCAACCTATTGCTCTGGAATTTCTTGTTTGCTTTCATTATGATTAATCCCATAAGTATAGTATTCATATTGGCACCCTTCGTCACCATCATTTTTGAGTCCGTTGATTCAATATGTTGTGAATGTTCACAATCATCAGTCGAGTCCTAGGATTATCTTTCTGGCTCAGACGTCATTTTGAACATGAGCTGGTTCTCGACCAAACTATCTGTCGTCGATTGTTGCTCTGGTATATTCAATTGATCCATCCTTGATCAGAACGTCTGCTTCTGATCCCTTGTTTGGAAATCATAATTCCTTTGCATTTAAGCTTTGAATTATTCAGATGATTCCATAACCTGTTGCATTCGCATTCTTTCTTCCTCTGATTGGGTATCAATACTCACCTCAGCTCCACTGTGGATCGCCTTATCCACTGTTGGATTATTATATCCGACAGTGTCCTTCATAATTAATCACCTTGTGAGTCCTTCTCCGATACATAATGCCTTTGTTAAATTGTATCCTTTCCTTTTGTCATCCATGCTCTGCTTTCGAGCTGGTGTACTTACTCTTGAAGCTTGTGGTATATGTTCGCAAGGAGCCCCGATGGGATTGAACCAACGCCTTCCCTCATCGGTGTGAACCCGAAAGATTTCACGAGTCATACTTATCTGGTATTGCACCAGGTAAAACCTTCAACAACTAATGTCATCTTCGAAATACGAGAGGTGAATGGAAGATTATGCATTGAGGAAGTGGGAGTCGACCTTGAACTTTGTGTTCATGCCCATGGACGCGATGTATATCCTATCATGGAAGCTTCTTGTAATAATAACTATTTCCTTGATAACTAACATATGGTATCTGTGAATTGATCCCTTGCAACCGTGGTTCCGACCATGATTGTTCTTCTTTGATTCCATTTCTCGGACAAGTTAAAACAATTGTCTTCTATGGATCAATACACCAGTCCAACCTTTACTTGATCTTGTGTCGAGTATTACCCCCCTGGTATCTCGAGATTATCATGGATCTGCATAACTTCTTATGAGTTCTTCATCAAGTGCTACCTTCCCACTGATTCCAATTTTTCACGGGCTCTGAGTTATTAAACACTCAAAGACACCGATAACTGAACCAAGTCCGCACTACGGTTCAACAACTCTTCAGTGATCTTCGTTAAGTACGAGTTTGTACCCGATCATGTCATTCCTAGCCTGCTCTGCTATATCCATTCGTGTTGATTTTAACTGTGCTACCTGGTCCTTCTTCTCGGAGCACAATTTTTGACGATGAGCTAAGCTTACGTCAATTTTCCTCATCATGTCATTTTGCCTTGAACAACAAACTTGGTTTGGAGTTTATGACGTACCCGTGACTCCAATAACCTTTCGCTTCATCATTCCTTTGACTTGAGGTCATCGCCGATCGATTACACCTTCATGAAATCTCTAGACAGAGGTGTCGTGATCATCAACATTCTGGGGTCTTCCAAGATATCTATCGAATTCTTGATGAGAAACAACATCCTTTGCCCTCGATGGTTTGGGTTATCATCCACAACATTATTGCATTCCCTCCAACACAAAATTTGTTCCTGTTTTGTGTTGATCCTTGAGTTCCTTTCTATCCTACTTATGTTATGACTCTACCATGGAGTATTACCATCTTTGATGTCAAGAATGTTGTGAGGATTGCTCCACCTCTTCAGAATTCTTGCTATAATGATACTTCTCACCATCATCATTCTTTCTTGGTCCTCGTGTTGATTTCAACCGGGGTACCCACAAGTGAACGGTGTTGTTTGGATTCTGCCCTCCTAGCAACCCTCTTAATGGTCGACCGTTCATTCTTAGACTATTAATTATTGAATCACCATTCTGACATTGGTCGTGCAACCCAACCCATATTTCGGGTGCACCTTTCAACCAATGTTTAATTGTGTATGTTTTCCTCGAGCATACATCACTATACCATTTGATCTGACAAATGTCATCTTCTTGTTCACATTATTGTGGAAATCCATCTTTTTGGAAATCTCGAGGAATTGTCGCTGAGACCATCAGCCACCCCCTCATCCTCTCCTTGGTTTACTGATGAACTCTTGTTTCTGAACTTGCATCCATAGTTCAATTCTGGAGAATCTTAACATACAATCTCGACAATTTGTGTTACACCTTTTCTTCTCAGGCATCCTGGGTCTGAGGTATCATGACCCCAATCAGATCTGAATCTCGGTCAGATATGATGGTTGGAACATATTTTCAAGAGTTATAACATTGATCCTCATATGACCCGGTAAGGTGATGTCATGCACACCTGACCGGAGGACCAAGTGTTATAGTTTCCTTTTCAGCAAGGTTATCCATTCTTCAATGAGGAAATTGTAAGACTTATTTTATAAGTTGTTCCTGATGGATCCTGTTGTTTCCAAAGTCTGATCTTCACCTATAGACCATGTCAATGCTATCTCGAAGCATGTCGGTGGTGCTCCGATTTTCAACAAGAACATTTGAAGCCCAATGCTAAATGTTACTTGCTCAATTACCCCAAACACCGTTGCATCGGTAATGTCATGAAATTTCTCTCCCCTTTCCTAAGGAGTTTTCTACATTATATCCTGCCAAGGATATCATGCTCTGCTTGTCCTTGGGAAGGATATACCCCTGATATATGTGTTTAAACACGTTTTCCTTTCCATTATTTGGTTTAACCTTTCTTGTGATCTATATGATCTAAGCAGTAATATTCTCCTGCATATGTATATACCTCGGTGTACAATTCTGTCAGCAAAACCCTGTTTCTACTGTTGATAACTTCCGGTAACCGCCGATGGACGAGAACTTTGCCTATTGGTCCGCCTCGTTCAACGAGCAGGAAAATGGTTCTCTTCGTCCCTCGCCCTTGGTACCTATGTTGTTGCCGACATGACCCATAGACTCTCCTCTGACATGCCTTGCTTACATGATTGTGCAAGACGTCACCGCCTTTCCTACTTTTAACCCACATGGTGGGCCCATAACCCACAGTTCCACAGGATCGAAACCTGACTCTCCTGTACACCCTGTTGTCAGAGTTATTCCTCGTGCTTGACTATGTATGTAATTCACGGGCCACTTACCTGTTGATCTATTCTGGTATCGGACACAATACTTATTCCCGTTGCTCTGAACCCCTTTCGCACTCTGCTTCAGGCAATGAACGATTGCCTATCCGCTTGAAACTTCTTATCGCACTGTCTTACTTTGCTCTCGATGTGTGTCATTTGTTCAACTCGAGAGATACTCATATGTTCATTCTTGGGATACCCCCAGATGAATTTCCCTTATAACATCCTATCATTGTAGAGCTGCCCCGTACCTATTCGTAAGTACGATGGAGTTCCTGAAGAAAGCACGCCGACTTCATCATGTTGACCTAAAGCAGAGAAACAAAGACATCAATATATTGGACCGGCCTCTTCGAGAAGAGCAACCAAGACTGAGAAGAACCGTTAGAATTTCGTAACCTGAATTTTCCCGTTAGTCCCCCTCTTAAATCTCGGGACGAGATTTCTTGTAGTGGAGGAGAATTGTGACGCCCGGATGATTAGGCTACAATAATTCCATGCTAATGATGCCACATCACCTCGTTTACTGTTACTAATCTCGCGATGGTTCAGAAACGGTTCGAATTCAAATTTAAAATCGAGTCAAACAATTAAAGTTTTCAAAAGTCAAAACTAAAATGTGCTTAATGTGGCAAATAAATCATGGATATTATTGGTGGAGTAACAACATCTTTATAAAATATTTAAATACCCTAAAGTGATTAAAACAGCATCAAAACAATTAGTTATACTCCTAATATATTTTACCAAATATTAACTATTTTTTTATTCTGAGGTAAAACTTCTTAGAATAGTGGATTAATTTGACACACTATTTTTAGAGCTATTTTCATATTTTACTAAACCAAAAATATAGTGCAACTAAAATAAAACAGAAAGAAAATGAGAAAACAACAACAAAAGGAAAATAAAAGCCCCACCCCTCGCTGGGCCTCGGCCCAGCTGGCCACGGGGCTAGCCAGGCCGCCCAGCCGGCCCACTTGGCCCGCCCCCCCACTCACTCCCTTATCCCCTCGCAACCGGAAACCCTAGCCCGATCCACCACAACTCCCTCTCGCCTCCTCCCCCGATTCCCCCTGGATCGGGATCGACCCCTCCACTCTCCCCTCACGCCTCGCTCCTCTCGCTCCCTCCCGATCAGGATCGGGGCGCAACGGCGCCCCCTCGCCGCCGCTCCGCTAAGGCCGCCGCCCCTCCCGGACTCCTCCGCGCCCCTCCTCTCACCTCCCTCGACTGGATCGGGGCAGCGCCCCGCTGCCCACCTCGGCGGGCGCCTCCCATCCCCGCCACCAGGCTGGCGCCCCTCGCCGAGTCCACCCCATCGTCGGACCATGCCGGCAGGGTCCCGCCGGCGCGCACTGAACCCGGCCGCAGCCGCTCCCAGCGAGTCGCCCCGCTCCGACGCCCTCCAACGCCGGCAGGCCGCCGGCCACGACCACCACGACCCGTTCCGGCCTCCCCAAGCTCCTCTACTGCTCGATGTGAGCACCTCGCATATCCCCCCCCATGGTGCCGCTGCTGCTCTTACTTCCTGTTACTGCTGCTCATGCTTAGCTACTGCTGCTCCTGCCGTTGCGTTGCCGTTGTCGCTGCGTCGTCCCCTTGTTGCTGGTGCGCCACCGCGCCCCGGCTCCCCTGCCGCCCGCGGGCCTGCTCGTTGCGGCCCCGCACTCCGTTTCCCTCCCACGCCGGCCGGCCACTGGCCTCGCCACGCCCGTGGCTGCCCCCCCTGCCTGCCGATCTGGGCGCTCGCCCAGTCGGGCGCCGATGCCCAGCGCCCACACCCGCGGCAACCGCACGCCCGTTAGCCCCCAGGGCCCTATGACAAAGGGGGCCCGCCCCCAGAACGTAAAAAAAAGTATATAGAAATAAATAAAACAATAATTAAAATAAAAACAAATTTAATTAATTAATTAATTAATTGAATTAATTAAGTTAATTAACCTTAATTAATTAATCTAATTAACCTGTTAGCTTAATTAAACAGTGATTAGTTTAACTAAACCCTAATTAACCTAACAGAGTATGACAGGTGGGTCCCACTGGACCCACGCGTAAGTTTGACTTAGTCAACTCTGTTGACTGCTGACGTCAGCATGACATCATGCTGACGTCATAAATCCATTTTCGAATTAATTAAATAATTAATTAAATTTCAGAAATTAATAAAATCTTTAGAAAATCATATCTTTTAATCCGTAATTCGGATTAAAATATTTTCAACATGAAAGTTGCTCAGAACGACGAGACGATTCCGGGTACGCAGTCCGTTCGTCCGCCACACCCCCCTAACCTATCGAACCCGCCACTTTCCCCCTCCGGCTCCTCTGCCCGAAAACACGAAACACCGGGAATACTTTCCCGGATGATTCCCCCCTTAACCAGTACCACCTTATCCCACGTTAGGGCACGCCTAGCATCGCTTGTCATGTCATGCATCGATATGCATCTGTTTATTTGGTATTCATTGTTTCTTCCCCCTCTTCTCCCCGGTAGACTACGGGACCGACGCTGCTACTGCCCAGTTCGACTACGAAGTTGACGACCCCTCCTTGCCAGAGCAACCAGGCAAGCCCCCCCCTTGATCACCAGATATCGCCTATTCTACTCTATACTACTTGCATTAGAGTAGTGTAGCATGTTACTGCTTTCGTTAATCCTATTCTGATGCATAGCCTGACATTGTCGCTACATCTGTTGATACCTTACCTGCAATCCTAAATGCTTAGTATAGGATGCTAGTTTATCATCATTGGCCCTACATTCTTGTCAGTCTGCCTTGCTATACTATCGGGCCGTGATCACTTGGGAGGTGATCACGGGTATATACTATACATACATACATACTATACAGATGGTGACTAAAGTCGGGTCAGCTCATTGAGTACCCGCAAGTGATTCTGACGAGGGGGCTGAAAGGACAGGTGGCTCCATCCCGGTAGAGGTGGGCCTGGGTTCCCGACGGCCCTCGACTGTTACTTTGTGGCGGAGCGACAGGGCAGGTTGAGACCACCTAGGAGAGAGGTGGGCCTGGCCCTGTTCGGCGTTCGCGGATACTTAACACGCTTAACGAGATCTTGGTATTTGATCTGAGTCAGCTACGAGCCTATACGCACTAACCATCTACGTGGGAGTAGTTATGGGTATCCCGACGTCGTGGTATCAGCCGAAGCCCTTCAGACGTCAGCGACGGAGCGGCGCGCGCCGGATTGGAACGTAAGCCTGCTCTTGTATTAAGGGGGCTAGTTCTGTTTTCGGCCGCGTACGCAACGTGCAGGTGTGCTATGGGCGATGGGCCCAGACCCCTGTGCGCTTAGGTTTAGACCGGCGTGCTGGCCTCTCTGTTTTGCCTAGGTGGGGCTGCGACATGTTGATCTTCCGAGGCCGGGCATGACCCAGGAAAGTGTGTCCGGCCAAATGGGATCAAGCGTGTTGGGTTATGTGGTGCACCCCTGCAGGGAAGTTAATCTATTCGAATAGCCGTGATCTTCGGTAACAGGACGACTTGGAGTTGTACCTTGACCTTATGACAACTAGAACCGGATACTTAATAAAACACACCCTTCCAAGTGCCAGATACAACCGGTGGTCGCTCTACCTCAGGGATATGAGGAGGGGATCGCCGGGTAGGATTATGCTATGAGATGCTACTTGGAGGACTTCAATCTACTCTCTTCTACATGCTGCAAGACGGAGGCTGCCAGAAGCGTAGTCTTCGACAGGATTAGCTATCCCCCTCTTATTCTGGCATTCTGCAGTTCAGTCCACCGATATGGCCCTTTACACATATATCCATGCATATGTAGTGTAGCTCCTTGCTTGCGAGTACTTTGGATGAGTACTCACGGTTGCTTTCTCCCTCTTTTCCCTTTTCCCTTCTACCTGGTTGACGCAACCAGATGCTGGAGCCCTGGAGCCAGACGCCACCGTCGACGACGACCCCTACTACACCGGAGGTGCCTACTACTACGTGCAGCCCACTGACGACGACCAAGAGTAGTTAGGAGGATCCCAGGCAGGAGGCCTGCGCCTCTTTCGATCTGTATCCCAGTTTGTGCTAGCCTTCTTAAGGCAAACTTGTTTAACTTATGTCTGTACTCAGATATTGTTGCTTCCGCTGACTCGTCTATGATCGAGCACTTGTATTCGAGCCCTCGAGGCCCCTGACTTGTATTATGATGCTTGTATGACTTATTTTATTTGTAGAGTTGTGTTGTGATATCTTCCCGTGAGTCCCTGATCTTGATCGTACACATTTGCGTGCATGATTAGTGTACGATTGAATCGGGGGCGTCACAAGTTGGTATCAGAGCCGACTGCCTGTAGGAATCCCCCTTCCACACTCCTTGGCCGAAGTCGAGTCTAGACATTGCAAAATTTTTACTAACTTGGCTGTGTGCCTTACGGGCCCACGTCGCCATCGGGTGGTACTAGGATCTTTTACTCCTCGACCTTTACTCTGGGACTCTGATCTCTCTTCTATTCGGGTTAAATGAATTTTGCTAAATCTAACATTAGGATCTCGTTATCACTTTCACCCGGAGAGCCCCTTATTACTGATGACCGTCTGCTGCACGTGAAGACCCTGAAGATACTTTCCGCTGTTAGGCCGAGAACTTGTGTTCATCGCGTTTGCAATTCCCCTGCCACCGTAAACCCTTATGGGTAACTACTTACAGTTGTTATTCTTATATCATCCCCAGTTGGTCTTGTTATTACAAGATACCCTGAAAAACTCGTCGTGGTTTCGATAATCCCTTGAGCTTACTGCCTTGCTGTTCTTGTCACTTGAATACCCCTACGGTTAATTCTCGCATTTATAGAATATCCGCTCATCCCCCCAGTTGTTTATGTGTTACACAAAAGTCTTCGAAATACCATTCGATATTCCGAAAATCCTCAGCAACCTATTGCTCTGGAATTTCTTGTTTGCTTTCATTATGATTAATCCCATAAGTATAGTATTCATATTGGCACCCTTCGTCACCATCATTTTTGAGTCCGTTGATTCAATATGTTGTGAATGTTCACAATCATCAGTCGAGTCCTAGGATTATCTTTCTGGCTCAGACGTCATTTTGAACATGAGCTGGTTCTCGACCAAACTATCTGTCGTCGATTGTTGCTCTGGTATATTCAATTGATCCATCCTTGATCAGAATGTCTGCTTCTGATCCCTTGTTTGGAAATCATAATTCCTTTGCATTTAAGCTTTGAATTATTCAGATGATTCCATAACCTGTTGCATTCGCATTCTTTCTTCCTCTGATTGGGTATCAATACTCACCTCAGCTCCACTGTGGATCGCCTTATCCACTGTTGGATTATTATATCCGACAGTGTCCTTCATAATTAATCACCTTGTGAGTCCTTCTCCGATACATAATGCCTTTGTTAAATTGTATCCTTTCCTTTTGTCATCCATGCTCTGCTTTCGAGCTGGTGATACTTACTCTTGAAGCTTGTGGTATATGTTCGCAAGGAGCCCCGATGGGATTGAACCAACGCCTTCCCTCATCGGTGTGAACCCGAAAGATTTCACGAGTCATACTTATCTGGTATTGCACCAGGTAAAACCTTCAACAACTAATGTCATCTTCGAAATACGAGAGGTGAATGGAAGATTATGCATTGAGGAAGTGGGAGTCGACCTTGAACTTTGTGTTCATGCCCATGGACGCGATGTATATCCTATCATGGAAGCTTCTTGTAATAATAACTATTTCCTTGATAACTAACATATGGTATCTGTGAATTGATCCCTTGCAACCGTGGTTCCGACCATGATTGTTCTTCTTTGATTCCATTTCTCGGACAAGTTAAAACAATTGTCTTCTATGGATCAATACACCAGTCCAACCTTTACTTGATCTTGTGTCGAGTATTACCCCCCTGGTATCTCGAGATTATCATGGATCTGCATAACTTCTTATGAGTTCTTCATCAAGTGCTACCTTCCCACTGATTCCAATTTTTCACGGGCTCTGAGTTATTAAACACTCAAAGACACCGATAACTGAACCAAGTCCGCACTACAGTTCAACAACTCTTCAGTGATCTTCGTTAAGTACGAGTTTGTACCCGATCATGTCATTCCTAGCCTGCTCTGCTATATCCATTCGTGTTGATTTTAACTGTGCTACCTGGTCCTTCTTCTCGGAGCACAATTTTTGACGATGAGCTAAGCTTACGTCAATTTTCCTCATCATGTCATTTTGCCTTGAACAACAAACTTGGTTTGGAGTTTATGACGTACCCGTGACTCCAATAACCTTTCGCTTCATCATTCCTTTGACTTGAGGTCATCGCCGATCGATTACACCTTCATGAAATCTCTAGACAGAGGTGTCGTGATCATCAACATTCTGGGGTCTTCCAAGATATCTATCGAATTCTTGATGAGAAACAACATCCTTTGCCCTCGATGGTTTGGGTTATCATCCACAACATTATTGCATTCCCTCCAACACAAAATTTGTTCCTGTTTTGTGTTGATCCTTGAGTTCCTTTCTATCCTACTTATGTTATGACTCTACCGTGGAGTATTACCATCTTTGATGTCAAGAATGTTGTGAGGATTGTTCTTCCTCTTCAGAATTCTTGCTATAATGATACTTCTCACCATCATCATTCTTTCTTGGTCCTCGTGTTGATTTCAACCGGGGTACCCACAAGTGAACGGTGTTGTTTGGATTCTGCCCTCCTAGCAACCCTCTTAATGGTCGACCGTTCATTCTTAGACTATTAATTATTGAATCACCATTCTGACATTGGTCGTGCAACCCAACCCATATTTCGGGTGCACCTTTCAACCAATGTTTAATTGTGTATGTTTTCCTCGAGCATACATCACTATACCATTTGATCTGACAAATGTCATCTTCTTGTTCACATTATTGTGGAAATCCATCTTTTTGGAAATCTCGAGGAATTGTCGCTGAGACCATCAGCCACCCCCTCATCCTCTCCTTGGTTTACTGATGAACTCTTGTTTCTGAACTTGCATCCATAGTTCAATTCTGGAGAATCTTAACATACAATCTCGACAATTTGTGTTACACCTTTTCTTCTCAGGCATCCTGGGTCTGAGGTATCATGACCCCAATCAGATCTGAATCTCGGTCAGATATGATGGTTGGAACATATTTTCAAGAGTTATAACATTGATCCTCATATGACCCGGTAAGGTGATGTCATGCACACCTGACCGGAGGACCAAGTGTTATAGTTTCCTTTTCAGCAAGGTTATCCATTCTTCAATGAGGAAATTGTAAGACTTATTTTATAAGTTGTTCCTGATGGATCCTGTTGTTTCCAAAGTCTGATCTTCACCTATAGACCATGTCAATGCTATCTCGAAGCATGTCGGTGGTGCTCCGATTTTCAACAAGAACATTTGAAGCCCAATGCTAAATGTTACTTGCTCAATTACCCCAAACACCGTTGCATCGGTAATGTCATGAAATTTCTCTCCCCTTTCCTAAGGAGTTTTCTACATTATATCCTGCCAAGGATATCATGCTCTGCTTGTCCTTGGGAAGGATATACCCCTGATATATGTGTTTAAACACGTTTTCCTTTCCATTATTTGGTTTAACCTTTCTTGTGATCTATATGATCTAAGCAGTAATATTCTCCTGCTTATGTATATACCTCGGTGTACAATTCTGTCAGCAAAACCCTGTTTCTACTGTTGATAACTTCCGGTAACCGCCGATGGACGAGAACTTTGCCTATTGGTCCGCCTCGTTCAACGAGCAGGAAAATGGTTCTCTTCGTCCCTCGCCCTTGGTACCTATGTTGTTGCCGACATGACCCATAGACTCTCCTCTGACATGCCTTGCTTACATGATTGTGCAAGACGTCACCGCCTTTCCTACTTTTAACCCACATGGTGGGCCCATAACCCACAGTTCCACAGGATCGAAACCTGACTCTCCTGTACACCCTGTTGTCAGAGTTATTCCTCGTGCTTGACTATGTATGTAATTCACGGGCCACTTACCTGTTGATCTATTCTGGTATCGGACACAATACTTATTCCCGTTGCTCTGAACCCCTTTCGCACTCTGCTTCAGGCAATGAACGATTGCCTATCCGCTTGAAACTTCTTATCGCACTGTCTTACTTTGCTCTCGATGTGTGTCATTTGTTCAACTCGAGAGATACTCATATGTTCATTCTTGGGATACCCCCAGATGAATTTCCCTTATAACATCCTATCATTGTAGAGCTGCCCCGTACCTATTCGTAAGTACGATGGAGTTCCTGAAGAAAGCACGCCGACTTCATCATGTTGACCTAAAGCAGAGAAACAAAGACATCAATATATTGGACCGGCCTCTTCGAGAAGAGCAACCAAGACTGAGAAGAACCGTTAGAATTTCGTAACCTGAATTTTCCCGTTAGTCCCCCTCTTAAATCTCGGGACGAGATTTCTTGTAGTGGAGGAGAATTGTGACGCCCGGATGATTAGGCTACAATAATTCCATGCTAATGATGCCACATCACCTCGTTTACTGTTACTAATCTCGCGATGGTTCAGAAACGGTTCGAATTCAAATTTAAAATCGAGTCAAACAATTAAAGTTTTCAAAAGTCAAAACTAAAATGTGCTTAATGTGGCAAATAAATCATGGATATTATTGGTGGAGTAACAACATCTTTATAAAATATTTAAATACCCTAAAGTGATTAAAACAGCATCAAAACAATTAGTTATACTCCTAATATATTTTACCAAATATTAACTATTTTTTTATTCTGAGGTAAAACTTCTTAGAATAGTGGATTAATTTGACACACTATTTTTAGAGCTATTTTCATATTTTACTAAACCAAAAATATAGTGCAACTAAAATAAAACAGAAAGAAAATGAGAAAACAACAACAAAAGGAAAATAAAAGCCCCACCCCTCGCTGGGCCTCGGCCCAGCTGGCCACGGGGCTAGCCAGGCCGCCCAGCCGGCCCACTGTTACTGCTGCTCATGCTTAGCTACTGCTGCTCCTGCCGTTGCGTTGCCGTTGTCGCTGCGTCGTCCCCTTGTTGCTGGTGCGCCACCGCGCCCCGGCTCCCCTGCCGCCCGCGGGCCTGCTCGTTGCGGCCCCGCACTCCGTTTCCCTCCCACGCCGGCCGGCCACTGGCCTCGCCACGCCCGTGGCTGCCCCCCCTGCCTGCCGATCTGGGCGCTCGCCCAGTCGGGCGCCGATGCCCAGCGCCCACACCCGCGGCAACCGCACGCCCGTTAGCCCCCAGGGCCCTATGACAAAGGGGGCCCGCCCCCAGAACGTAAAAAAAAGTATATAGAAATAAATAAAACAATAATTAAAATAAAAACAAATTTAATTAATTAATTAATTAATTGAATTAATTAAGTTAATTAACCTTAATTAATTAATCTAATTAACCTGTTAGCTTAATTAAACAGTGATTAGTTTAACTAAACCCTAATTAACCTAACAGAGTATGACAGGTGGGTCCCACTGGACCCACGCGTAAGTTTGACTTAGTCAACTCTGTTGACTGCTGACGTCAGCATGACATCATGCTGACGTCATAAATCCATTTTCGAATTAATTAAATAATTAATTAAATTTCAGAAATTAATAAAATCTTTAGAAAATCATATCTTTTAATCCGTAATTCGGATTAAAATATTTTCAACATGAAAGTTGCTCAGAACGACGAGACGATTCCGGGTACGCAGTCCGTTCGTCCGCCACACCCCCCTAACCTATCGAACCCGCCACTTTCCCCCTCCGGCTCCTCTGCCCGAAAACACGAAACACCGGGAATACTTTCCCGGATGATTCCCCCCTTAACCAGTACCACCTTATCCCATGTTAGGGCACGCCTAGCATCGCTTGTCATGTCATGCATCGATATGCATCTGTTTATTTGGTATTCATTGTTTCTTCCCCCTCTTCTCCCCGGTAGACTACGGGACCGACGCTGCTACTGCCCAGTTCGACTACGAAGTTGACGACCCCTCCTTGCCAGAGCAACCAGGCAAGCCCCCCCCTTGATCACCACATATCGCCTATTCTACTCTATACTACTTGCATTAGAGTAGTGTAGCATGTTACTGCTTTCGTTAATCCTATTCTGATGCATAGCCTGACATTGTCGCTACATCTGTTGATACCTTACCTGCAATCCTAAATGCTTAGTATAGGATGCAAGTTTATCATCATTGGCCCTACATTCTTGTCAGTCTGCCTTGCTATACTATCGGGCCGTGATCACTTGGGAGGTGATCACGGGTATATACTATACATACATACATACTATACAGATGGTGACTAAAGTCGGGTCAGCTCATTGAGTACCCGCAAGTGATTCTGACGAGGGGGCTGAAAGGACAGGTGGCTCCATCCCGGTAGAGGTGGGCCTGGGTTCCCGACGGCCCTCGACTGTTACTTTGTGGCGGAGCGACAGGGCAGGTTGAGACCACCTAGGAGAGAGGTGGGCCTGGCCCTGTTCGGCGTTCGCGGATACTTAACACGCTTAACGAGATCTTGGTATTTGATCTGAGTCGGCTACGAGCCTATACGCACTAACCATCTACGTGGGAGTAGTTATGGGTATCCCGACGTCGTGGTATCAGCCGAAGCCCTTCAGACGTCAGCGACGGAGCGGCGCGCGCCGGATTGGAACGTAAGCCTGCTCTTGTATTAAGGGGGCTAGTTCTGTTTTCGGCCGCGTACGCAACGTGCAGGTGTGCTATGGGCGATGGGCCCAGACCCCTGTGCGCTTAGGTTTAGACCGGCGTGCTGGCCTCTCTGTTTTGCCTAGGTGGGGCTGCGACATGTTGATCTTCCGAGGCCGGGCATGACCCAGGAAAGTGTGTCCGGCCAAATGGGATCAAGCGTGTTGGGTTATGTGGTGCACCCCTGCAGGGAAGTTAATCTATTCGAATAGCCGTGATCTTCGGTAACAGGACGACTTGGAGTTGTACCTTGACCTTATGACAACTAGAACCGGATACTTAATAAAACACACCCTTCCAAGTGCCAGATACAACCGGTGGTCGCTCTACCTCAGGGATATGAGGAGGGGATCGCCGGGTAGGATTATGCTATGAGATGCTACTTGGAGATGCTACTTGGAGGACTTCAATCTACTCTCTTATACCTGTTGCAAGACGAAGGTGACCCGAAGCGTAGTCTTCGATAAGACTAGCTATCCCCCTCTTATTCTGGCATTCTGCAGTTCAGTCCACTGATATGGCCCTTTACACATATACCCATGCATATGTAGTGTAGATCCTTGCTTGCGAGTACTTTGGATGAGTACTCACGGTTGCTTTCTCCCCCTTTTCTCCCCTTTTCCTTTCTTTCTGGTTGTCGCAACCAGGTGCTGGAGTCCAGGAGCCAGACGCCACCGTCGACGACGACCCCTACTACACCGGAGGTGCCTACTACTACGTGTTGCCCGCTGACGACGACCTGGAGTAGTTTAGGAGGATCCCAGGCAGGAGGCCTGCGCCTCTTTCGATCTGTATCCCAGTTTGTGCTAGCCTTCTTAAGGCAACTTGTTTAACTTATGTCTGTACTCAGATATTGTTGCTTCCGCTGACTCGTCTATGATCGAGCACTTGTATTCGAGCCCTCGAGGCCCCTGGCTTGTATTATGATGCTTGTATGACTTATTTTATTTGTAGAGTTGTGTTGTGATATCTTCCCGTGAGTCCCTGATCTTGATCGTACACATTTGCGTGCCGACTCCGTCGCCCGAAGCCGTCCCGGACGCCGCCGGACTTCCCCGTCTACACGCGTCGTCCCCGTCAACCTCCCTGAGCCCCGCTGCCTTGACCCTACGGATCCACGGTGAGGCCCCCGGCCTCTCTTCCTCTTGCTCCTCGCACCGTCCCGTAGTCGTGCACGTGCCGCCCGGTGCTCGTGCTCGCTGTGAGCACGCGCGCACCCGCGCGCCCCGTCGCGCCCGTTGTCGCTCGTGCCACCTGCGGTTGTTGCCGCCCACGCCGCCGTCCCGCTCCGCCTGCAGCCCCCGTGCACTACTCCTGCCTTCCCCGCTGACGACCGCCGGGCCCGCACCTCGCCGAGACCACGTGCGTGGCGTCCCGGTACCTCGCCGCCCCTGGCTGCCTCCTTGTCGCCGGCGGCAGCGCCACTGGCCGCGCCCGAGGCCATCGCTTGGGCTTGCCCCGGTGGGCGCTCGTGGCCGTGCCCGTGAGCCCGCGCGCCCACACGCCCATAACCACTAAGGCCCCTATGGGCCTATGACAAACGGGGCCCACGCCCAGAACGAAAATTAAAAAAAAAAGAGAATTAAAAAATATATATATATATAATAAGTAAATAATTAATAATAAAATTAATGAATTAATTAATTGATTAACTAATTAATTAACTTAATTAATTCTGATTAAATTAACTAAATAAGATTAATTAACCTAATTAACTAATTAACTTAATTAACTGAAACAGTCAATGACATGCCGGACCCACATGTCAGCTTGACCCAGTCAACACCTCTGTTGACTGATGATGTCATGCTGACATCATGCTGATGCAGTAATGCCATTTTCGGATTAAATTAATAATAATAATTTATAAGTTGATTAAATCTTTTAAAATTAATATAAGGTAAACCGTAGCTCGGATCGAAAAACTTTGTACATGAAAGTTGCTCAGAACGACGAGACGATTCCGGATACGCAGTCCGTTCGTCCGCCACACACCCCTAACCTATCGAACTCGCAACTTTCCCCCTCCGGTTCATTTGTCCGAAAACGCGAAACACCGGGAATACTTTCCCGGATGTTTCCCCCTTCACCGGTATCGCCTATCCCTACGTTAGGTCACCCCTAGCACACCGTATTGCCGCGTCTTGCTTTGTGTTACATTTGATTGCTCTGTTATTTATTGTGTTCCCCCTCCGTTACTCCTTTCCGGTAGACTACGAGACCGACGCCGTTGCTGCCCAGTTCGACTACGGAGTTGACGACCCCTCTCTCTTGCCAGAGCAACCAGGCAAGCCCCCCCCCCTTGATCACCAGATATCGCCTATTCTCCTCTATACTGCTTGCATTAGAGTAGTGTAGCATGTTACTGCTTTCGTTAATCCTAGTCTGATGCATAGCCTGACATTGTCGCTACATCTGTTGATACCTTACCTGCAATCCTAAATGCTTAGTATAGGATGCTAGTTTATCATCATTGGCCCTACATTCTTGTCAGTCTGCCTTGCTATACTATCGGGCCGTGATCACTTGGGAGGTGATCACGGGTATATACTATACATACATACATACTATACAGATGGTGACTAAAGTCGGGTCAGCTCATTGAGTACCCGCAAGTGATTCTGACGAGGGGGCTGAAAGGACAGGTGGCTCCATCCCGGTAGAGGTGGGCCTGGGTTCCCGACGGCCCTCGACTGTTACTTTGTGGCGGAGCGACAGGGCAGGTTGAGACCACCTAGGAGAGAGGTGGGCCTGGCCCTGTTCGGCGTTCGCGGATACTTAACACGCTTAACGAGATCTTGGTATTTGATCTGAGTCAGCTACGAGCCTATACGCACTAACCATCTACGTGGGAGTAGTTATGGGTATCCCGACGTCGTGGTATCAGCCGAAGCCCTTCAGACGTCAGCGACGGAGCGGCGCGCGCCGGATTGGAACGTAAGCCTGCTCTTGTATTAAGGGGGCTAGTTCTGTTTTCGGCCGCGTACGCAACGTGCAGGTGTGCTATGGGCGATGGGCCCAGACCCCTGTGCGCTTAGGTTTAGACCGGCGTGCTGGCCTCTCTGTTTTGCCTAGGTGGGGCTGCGACATGTTGATCTTCCGAGGCCGGGCATGACCCAGGAAAGTGTGTCCGGCCAAATGGGATCAAGCGTGTTGGGTTATGTGGTGCACCCCTGCAGGGAAGTTAATCTATTCGAATAGCCGTGATCTTCGGTAACAGGACGACTTGGAGTTGTACCTTGACCTTATGACAACTAGAACCGGATACTTAATAAAACACACCCTTCCAAGTGCCAGATACAACCGGTGGTCGCTCTACCTCAGGGATATGAGGAGGGGATCGCCGGGTAGGATTATGCTATGAGATGCTACTTGGAGGACTTCAATCTACTCTCTTCTACATGCTGCAAGACGGAGGCTGCCAGAAGCGTAGTCTTCGACAGGATTAGCTATCCCCCTCTTATTCTGGCATTCTGCAGTTCAGTCCACCGATATGGCCCTTTACACATATATCCATGCATATGTAGTGTAGCTCCTTGCTTGCGAGTACTTTGGATGAGTACTCACGGTTGCTTTCTCCCTCTTTTCCCTTTTCCCTTCTACCTGGTTGACGCAACCAGATGCTGGAGCCCTGGAGCCAGACGCCACCGTCGACGACGACCCCTACTACACCGGAGGTGCCTACTACTACGTGCAGCCCACTGACGACGACCAAGAGTAGTTAGGAGGATCCCAGGCAGGAGGCCTGCGCCTCTTTCGATCTGTATCCCAGTTTGTGCTAGCCTTCTTAAGGCAAACTTGTTTAACTTATGTCTGTACTCAGATATTGTTGCTTCCGCTGACTCGTCTATGATCGAGCACTTGTATTCGAGCCCTCGAGGCCCCTGGCTTGTATTATGATGCTTGTATGACTTATTTTATTTGTAGAGTTGTGTTGTGATATCTTCCCGTGAGTCCCTGATCTTGATCGTACACATTTGCGTGCATGATTAGTGTACGATTGAATCGGGGGCGTCACAGAGCCCGTTCTGGCACCCTGCCGGAGGGGGAATCCATCACCCATGGCCATCTTCATCATCCCGGCGCTCTTCATGACGAGGAGGTTGTAGTTCGCCCTCGGGGCTGAGGGTATGTACCAGTAGATATGTGTTTGATCTCTCTCTCTCTCTCTCTCTCTCTCTCTCTCTCGTGTTCTTGATTTGGCACGATCTTGATGTATCACGAGCTTTGCTATTATAGTTGGATCTTATGATGTTTCTCCCCCTCTACTCTCTTGTAATGGATTGAGTTTTCCCTTTGAAGTTATCTTTTCAGATTGATCTTTAAGGATTTGAGAACACTTGATATATGTCTTGCATGTGCTTATCTTTGGTGACAATGGGATATTCACGTGATCTACTTGATGTATGTTTTCGTGATCAACTTGCGGGTTTAGTGACCTTGTGAACTTATGCATAGGGCTTGGCACCCATTTTCGTCTTGAATCTTCTGTAGAAACTTTGGGGCAATCTTTCAAGTACTTTGTGTTGGTTGAATAGATGAATCTGAGATTGTGTGATGCATATCGTATAATCATGCCCACGGATACTTGAGGTGACATTGGAGTATCTAGGTGACATTAGGGTTTTGGTTAATTTGTGTCTTAAGGTGTTATTCTAGTACAAACTCTTAAATAGATCGAACGGAAAGAATAGCTTCATGTTATTTTACTACGGACTCTTGAATAGATCGATCAGAAAGGATAACTTTGAGGTGGTTTCGTACCCTACAATAATCTCTTCATTTGTTCTCCGCTATTAGTGACTTTGGAGTGACTCTTTGTTGCATGTTGGGGGATAGTTATATGATCCAATTATGCTATTATTGTTGAGAGAACTTCCACTAGTGAAAGTATGAACCTTAGGCCTTGTTTCCTAGCATTGCAATATTGTTTACGCTCACTTTTATCATTAGTTACCTTGCTGTTTTCATAATTTCAGATTACAAAAATCCATATCTACTATCCATATTGCATTTGTATCACCATCTCTTCGCCGAACTAGTGCACCTATACAATTTACCATTGTATTGGGTGTGTTAGGGACACAAGAGACTCTTTGTTATTTGGTTGCAGGGTTGTTTGAGAGAGACCATCTTTATCCTACACCTCTCACGGATTGATAAACCTTAGGTCATCCACTTGAGGGATATTTGCTACTGTCCTACAAACCTCTGCACTTGGAGGCCCAACAACGTCTACAAGAAGAAGGTTGCGTAGTAGACATCAAGCTCTTTTCTGGCACCGTTGCCGGGGAGGTGAGTGCTTGAAGGTATATCTTTAGATCTTGCAATCGAATCTTTTTGTTTCTTATTTTATCACTAGTTTAATCTATAAAATGAAACTACAAAAAAATGGAATTGAGTTTGCCTCATACGCTTCATCTTTTTAATATCTTTCGTGAGAATGATGGTAAGGAAAATTGTGCTCAGGTGCTAGAAGAAGAAATCTATAAAATGTTTGGCACTAAATCTTTGAATGATGAGCATGATTGCAATGTTATTAGTATGAATTCTTTGAATACCCATGATGCTAATGATATGCAAAGCCACAAGCTTGGGGATGCTATGTTTGATGAATATGATATTTTTTGTCCCCTAAGTTTTGATGAGAATATTTATTATGATGAAAGCATACCTCCTATTTATGATGATTATACTGATGAAAGTGGGTTTGGAAGAGTGTCAACTTTAGGAAGTAAGATCCCACTATTTTGGAGTATGTGGAATATTATTGTGATAATTATGAAAGTGGATTTGGAGAGGTCATGACTTTATTTAGTGATGAATCCACTATTTCAGAAGAGGTTCCAATTGATTATGAGAACAAAGTTTCTATGTATGATGAT
The DNA here is from genome assembly GCF_002162155.2 of Triticum dicoccoides. NCBI lineage: Eukaryota > Viridiplantae > Streptophyta > Magnoliopsida > Poales > Poaceae > Triticum > Triticum dicoccoides. The sequence continues at coordinate 585,279,419 of NC_041389.1, forward strand.
TATTGTGATGACTTGTATGCTAACCATGATACTTGTCATCATGATTTTAGTTTTCGATTGGATTATGCCTCACATGATAATTATTTTGTTGAGTTTGCTCTCACTATTATTCATGAGAAGAAATTTGCTTGTGAGAAGAGTAGTAAAATTTCTATGCAAGTAGATCATGAAAAGAATGCTTTAGGTGCTGGTTATATGGTTGAATTCATTCATGATGCTACTTAAAATTATTATTACAGAGGATCATATGCTTCTACATATTGCAATAATATCAAGTTTCCTCTCTATGTGTTGAAAATCTTGAAGATTTGCTTGTTTTACCTTCCTATGCTAGTTGATTATTGTTCCCACAAGTTGTTTGATCACAAAATCCCTATGCATAGGAAGTTGTTTAGACTTAAATGTGCTAGTAATATTCTTCATGATGCTCTCTTTATGTTTCAATTCTTATCTTTTATGTGAGCATCATTGAAATCATCATGCCTAGCTAGGGGCGTTAAACGTTAGCACTTGTTGGGAGGCAACCCAATTTTATATCTGTTTCTTTGCTTTTTGTTCCTGTTTAGTAATAAATAATTCATATAGCCTCTGGTTATATATGGTTTTATGTTTTAATTAGTGTTTGTGCCAAGTAGAACCTTTGGGAAGACTTGGGTGAAGTCTATGCGATCTTGCTGTAAAAAAACAGAAACTTTAGCGCTCACGAGATTAGCTGCCATTTTTTACTGGAGAGTGCTTTTAGGTTGATTATTTTTGCAGATGATTAATAGAAAATTTCATCAGGTCCACCAATTTATTTCAGAATTTTTGGAGTTACAGAAGTATTCGAATGATATAGATTACTACAGACTGTTCTGTTTTTGACTTATTCTGTTTTCTATGTGTTGCTTGCTTATTTTGATGAATCTATGAGTAGTATCGGAGGGTATGAACCACAGAGAAGTTGGAATACATTAGATATTACACCAATATTAATTTACAATGAGATCACAACAGTACCTAAGTGGTGGTTTTATTTTCTTATACTAACGGAGCTTACGAGTTTTGTGTTGAGTTTTGTGTTGTGAAGTTTTCAAGTTTTGGGTAAAGATTCGATGGACTATGGAATAAGGTGTGGCAAGAGCCTAAGCTCGGGGATGCCCAAGGCACCCCAAGGTAATATTGAAGGACAACCAAGAGCCTAAGCTTGGGGATGCCCTGGAAGGCATCGCCTCTTTCGTCTTCGTTCATCGGTAACTTTACTAGCAGCTATATTTTTATTCACCACATGATATGTGATTTGCTTGGAGCGTCATTTTCTTTTGTTAGTATTTTCTTTATGTTATTTATAATAATGTTTTGCATCATTATTTTCAATAAAAATGTCAAGGATGGCCTTTACAATGCTTATTTTGCAAATATACATGTTGCTGTTTCAAAACAGAAAGTTTACCGCTGTTGCAAACATTCCCTAGAAAATTCAGAGAATGATATAATATTGAAACTTTTTGCATATTGAGATATGATAAATCTTCTACAGTGTAGTATTTTTCTCATAATTTTTGGAGTTAGGGAAGTATGATGAATCTTGCATTCTTTACAGACTATACTGTTTTGGCAGATTGCTGTTATGTTTGCATTGTTTGCATATGTTTGCTTGTTTAATGATTCTATTTAAGGATAAGAGTATTAAATATGTAGAGGCATTTAGTATGAAATGTTTAATAATAATTTTAGTGATTTGTTACAATAGAAAATGATAAGGTTTTTGCATTGGTTTATACTAACTTATCTCACGAGTTCTTGTTGAGTTTTGTGTGGATGAAGTTTTTGAGATTTAGGAAAACCGTGATATGAGAGGAATTAAGGAGACACAAAAGCTCAAGCTTGGGGATGCCCAAGGCAACCCAAGATAATATTCTAAGAAGTCTCAAGCACCTAAGCTTGGGTATGCCCCGGTAGGCATCCCACCTTTCTTCTTCAACAATTATCGGTTAGTATCGGTTGAACCTAAGTTTTTTGCTTCTTCACATGATGTGTGCTATCCTTGAAATGTAGTTTTATTTAGTTCTGCTTGCTGTTTGAATAATATCCCAAGATATGAAATTCTTAAATGAGAGAGAGTCTTCACATAGCTACATAATTATTTTACTACTCATTAATCTTCACTTATATGTTTTAGAGTAGTTTGTCATTTACTCGTGTGCTTCACTTATATCCTATGAGTAAATGGTTGAATGATTGAATATCATAAATCTGAAATTATATATGTTTCATATGCTTATCCCATGGGGAATAATGACTTCACATATAAGAAGTAGAGGTGGTAAATTTATTGAAGGTTAGCAAACATTGTATTTGTCACTTGAACAATTCATGAAAGAATATTGAAGGAAGAGAGATTTCACATATAAATATACTATCATGGACATCTTTTGTAGTTGTGGGCACTCATTAAAATATGACATGCTAAAAGGTTGACGTTGGACAAGGAAGACAACGTAATGGGTTATGTTTTCCTATATCTGAAAAGTTATATTGTCTTGGATCAGCCAAATTCTTTGCACCAAGTAGAAATACTACTTGTGCTTCCAAACATCCTTTAAACCAGTTTTGCCATGAGAGTCCACCATACCTACCTAAGGATTGAGTAAGATCCTTCAAGTAAGTTGTCATCGGTGCATGCAATAAAAATTGCTCTCTAAATATGTATGATCTATTAGTGCAAAGAAAGTAAGCTTTATATGAACTTGTGATAGGGAAGAAATAAAAGCGACGGACTGCATAATAAAGGTCTTTATCACAAGCGGCAATATAAAGTGACGTTCTTTTGCATTAAGATTTTGTGCATCCAACCATAAAAGCGCATGACAACCTCTACTTTCCTCTGCGAAGGGCCTATCTTTTACTATTATCTTCTACCCTTGTACAAGATTCATGGTGATCATCACCTTTCCTTTTTACACTTTTTCCTTTGGCAAGCACTCTGTGTTGGGGTGATCCGGATATATATATATATATATATATATATATATATATATATATATATATATATATATATATATATATATATATCCACTTGGATGTAGGCGTTCATAAATTATTATTGTTGACATTACCCTTGAGGTAAATGGTTGGGAGGCGAAACTATAAGCCCCTATCTTTCTCTGTGTTTGATTAAAACTTTGGACCCATAAATATCACGTGAGTGTTAGCAATTGTGAAAGATTAAATGATAGTTGGGTATGTGGAGTTTGCTAAATCAAAGCTCTGACATAGAACCTTCCTGAAAATAAGATGAATTGCAATTGTTCGATGACTGAGAATGTGGTTTGCTAGTTTTCAAGAAAGTTTATGATCTATACTTTAACATGTGAATAGCTTGTTACATGATCATGAAAAGTTTTATGAGATGAGCTACTGTTATGACATATAATGATGCTAGAAAAGGCAATTGAAATTATCATTGATCAAACTTGTACACCTGCTAGCATTCACACTTCATAAATTCTTTATTTTATCATTTACCTACTCGAGGACGAGCATGAATTAAGCTTGGGGATGCTGATACGTCTCCAATGTATCTATAATTTATGAAGTATTCATGCTATTATATTATCTGTTTTGGATGTTTAATGGGCTTTATTCTACACTTTTATATTATTTTTGGGACTAACCTATTAACCGGAGGCCCAACCCATATTGCTGTTTTTTTGCCTATTTCAGTGTTTCGCAGAAAAGGAATATCAAATGGAGTCCAAACGGAATGAAACCTTCGGGACAGTTATTTTTGGAAAGGAAGCAATCCAGGAGACTTGGAGTAGACGTCAGGGAAGCTTCGAGGTGGCCACAAGGGTTAGGGGCGCGCCCTACCCCCTAGGTGCGCCCCACCCTCGTGGGCCCCTCGTGGCTCCCCTGACCGACTTCTTTCGCCTATATATGTCCATATACCCCAAAACATCCAGGAACACAATAGATCGGGAGTTCCGCCGCCGCAAGCCTCTGTAGCCACCAAAAACCTCTCAGGAGCCCGTTCCGGCACCCTGCTGAAGGGGAAATCCATCACCGGTGGCCATCTTCATCGTCCCGGCGCTCTCCATGACGAGGAGGGAGTAGTTCACCCTCGGGGCTGAGGGTATGTACCAGTAGCTATGTGTTTGATCTCTCTCTCTCTCTCTCTCGTGTTCTTGATTTGGCACGATCTTGATGTATCGCAAGCTTTGCTATTATAGTTTGATCTTATGATGTTTCTCCCCCTCTACTCTCTTGTAATGGATTGAGTTTTCCCTTTGAAGTTATCTTATCGGATTGAGTCTTTAAGGATTTGAGAACACTTGATGTATGTCTTGCATGTGCTTATCTGTGGTGACAATGGGATATTCACGTGATCTACTTGATGTATGTTTTGGTGATCAACTTGCGGGTTCAGTGACCTTGTGAACTTATGCATAGGGGTTGGCACACGTTTTCGTCTTGACTCCTCGGTAGAAACTTTGGGGCAATTTTTGAAGTACTTTGTGTTGGTTGAATAGATGAATCTGAGATTGTGTGATGCATATCATATAATCTCACAGATACTTGAGGTGACATTGGAGTATCTAAGTGACATTAGGGTTTTGGTTGATTTGTCTCTTAAGGTGTTATTCTAGTACGGACTCTATGATAGATCGAACGGAAAGAGTAGCTTCGTGTTATTTTACTACGGACTCTTGAATAGATCGATCAGAAAGGATAACTTTGAGGTGGTTTTGTACCCTACAATAATCTCTTCGTTTGTTCTCCGCTATTAGTTACTTTGGAGTGACTTTTTGTTGCATGTTGAGGGATAGTTATACGATCCAATTATGCTATTATTGTTGAAAGAACTTGCACTAGTGAAAGTATGAACCTTAGACCTTGTTTCCTAGCATTGCAATACCGTTTACGTCACTTTTATCATTAGTTACCTTGTTGTTTTTATAATTTCATATTACAAAAATCTATATCTGCTATCCATATTGCAGTTGTATCACCATCTCTTCGCCGAACTAGTGCACCTATGCAATTTACCATTGTATTGGGTGTGTTGGGGACACAAGAGACTCTTTGTTATTTGGTTGCAGGGTTGTTTGAGAGAGACCATATTCATCCTACGCCTCCCACGGATTGATAAACCTTAGGTCATCCACTTGAGGGAAATTTGCTACTGTCCTACAAACCTCTGCACTTGGAGGCCCAACAACGTCTACAAGAAGAAGGCTGCATAGTAGACATCATGCATTGGGACCAAAAAGATCCATGTGAAGTGGATCAAGTGGTCTTCTCGTGGTCATGATGTTCTTCATGGGATGACTTCCTCCAACTTGTTTTTCTGCTTGGCAAGCACTGCAAAGTCTGTCCTTGTCAAATATAACATCTTTAACACCAAGGATATGATCACCTTTAATAAGCTTATCAAGATTTCGCATGCCCACATGACCTAACCGTGTATGCCACAACCAGCATTTAGAAGATTTAGCAATTAATAAAGTTCTAGGTTGAGCCTTCTTAGGGAAATCAACAATGTATAGATCACCTCTACGTATACCGGTAAAGACCATATTAGGATTATCTCTTCGAAACACTTAGCAATCTACTTCAGTAAATAGAACATTGAAGCCGAAGTCGGCTAGTCTAGATAAAGAAAGTAAATTATAGCCAAGAGATTCAATGAGCATAACATTTTGCATGGAGCTGTCATGTGAGATGGCCACCTTACCAAGGCCAAGCACCTTACCCTTTGAGTTATCACCAAAAGTGACATACTTTCGAGGGCCGTCGTTTTCAGCAAGCTCACAAAACATATCCTTGTCTCCGGTCATGTGATCGGTAAATCCACTATCAAGAACCCATTCCTTTCCTCCAGCCATGTAGCCACGAAGGTTAGTCATAAGACCAAAGTGCCTCATAGGCTCATCGAGATCAAAGTCACTATCATCATCCTCATCATAGTATCCATGTTCAACATCGTCTTGTGATTGATCATTACCTAGGGAGAGCGATTCATTAGATTTATGATCATGACAATGTGCATCTTTATGAATTCTAATGACTTCAGAGATGATGTTACTAATGATTCCAACATATCCTTTGGCACGCATAAGGTCACGAAGCTCAAATAGACAATCACCAAACTTAGGATCATTAGGATTCATCTTATTTAAAGCAATGGACTTGTGAAGAATCTCATCTAATTTTTTGAAGGAATAGTTTGGAAAGCGTTCCTCAACATATCTCCATATGGTGTAAGCACATTCTAGAGTTGGCAAGCATGCAATCAAATTTATAGGCAATCCTCTAGTGATAAGATTGATAGTTCTAAGATTGTGAATCATGTCAATAGACTCATCAGGGGTAGGATGCATTGGATCAACAAGGGACGCACAAGGTCTAGTAATGCACTTGTTCAATTGATATTCATTGAAAATCCCAAGCATCTCATTTTTCCAAGCATTATAGAACTGTCCATCAAGTATAGGCACTCTACGTCTAATACTCCCAATCGTATACTCATCCATCTTCCTCCAATGGCGATTAAACCAAAGCAATGGAGAACAATGCTTTGATCCAATTGAAAGGATCGAGAAGAGGTGTCTAGAGGGGGGTGGGGTGATTAGACCCTCAACAAGTAAAGGTAGCAGTTTTTGAGTTCTTCAAGTTGAGGTTGGAGATTAGCACAATTTTAAACATTCACAATACATTTCAAGCAAGCATGGCAAGAGTATATGAGCAGCGGAATGTAAAAGCATGCAATTTGCAAGAAAGTAAAGGGATGGGATTGGAGTGTGCAAACGCAATTGGAGACACTAAGAATTTTGGCGTGGTTCCGATAGGTGGTGCTATCGTACATCCACGTTGATGGAGACTTCAACCCACGAAGGGTAACAGATGCGCGAGTCCATAGGAGGCTCCACCCATGAAGGGTCCATGAAGAAGCAACCATGTCTATCCCACCATGGACATCACCCACGAAAGACTTGCCTCAGTTGGGTAGATCTTCACAAAGTAGGCGATCTCCTTGCCCTTACAAACTCCTTTGTGCAACTCCACAATCTTAATGGAGGCTCCCAAGTGACAGCTAACCAATCTAGGAGACACCACTCTCTAAAAGGTAATAGACGGTGTGTTGATGATGAAATCCTTGCTCTTGTGCTTCAAATGATAGTATCCTCAACACTCAACTCTCGCTCACAGATTTGGATATGGTGGAAAGATGATTTGAGTGGAAAGAAATTTGGGGAAGGCTAGAGATCTAGATTCTTGTGGTAGGATTGGAAAGTCTTGGTCTCAACACATGACTAGGTGGTTCTATCTTAGAAAATGAGTAGTGGAAGTGTAGGCACGTTCTGATGGATCTCTCACAAATGGAGAAGGGGGTGGAGGGGTATATATAGCCTCCACACAAAATCTAGCTATTACACAATTTTTACCAAATTCGGTGAGACCGAATAATGAAACTTAGTCGGACCGATCTGGTTGAAAATGTGAACATTAGGGTTTTTGGTGGACCGATATGATCAACTCGGTGGGACCGATGTGCTAGGGTTAGGGCAAAACCTCATCTCGGTGAGCCCGATCGCATGAACTCAGTGAGACCGATTTCAGGAATAAGCTATCAAAGACTTGGTCAAGCAAACTCAGTGGGACCAACTGCACATCTTTGTGAGACCTATATAATTTTAATAGGTAACAGAGGGTTTGCAAGGCTATCTCAGTGGGACCGATATCCTATCAGTGAGACCGAACTGATTAGGGTTTCTGGAAGTGGCTATGTCAATGAACTCGGTGGCGCCGGATGAATCAAATCGGTGGGGCCAAGTTTGACTTTAGGTTTAGGACATATTTGAAAACGAGAAGGTGGTTGAGGGCTTTGGAGCATATCACTAAGCACTTTGAGCAAGTGGACCATTTAGAACCACCTCATCCCCTTTTAATAGTATTGGATTTTCCTATGGACTCAATGTGATCTTGGATCACTAAAATAGAAATGAAGAGTCCTGACCTACCATCAATATTTGTCCTTAGAATCTTGAAGGGGTTCCATGTCCTCTTGTCCAAGCCACTCCTTTGTTTAACTCATCTGAAATATACTAGATGAAAATGTTAGTCCAACAAGAGATATATTGACATTAATTACCAAAATCACCCAGGGGGCACTTGTGCTTTCACATATACGGCTTTCAGCTTTATGAGCATATCTTCGCCCAGATTGGAACTTCTAGGGCCTGTTGCACAAATAGACAGATGACTTGCTAGGCAGGTCAAAATAAAAGGTGTGTTAAGGGCTATAATAAAAACAAGTTTTCCAGTGCTACTTACCGAAGATAGCAGCTGTCATCTGTGAAATTCGCCGCTTCAAGCCAAATAGTTCTGCGGCGGTGTTCTTCAAGGTAGATTCAGTGGCTTCTGCCCTTTGTAGTAATACAACTTTTCCTTTTCCCACGCGGCTCTTTGTGTGTTAAGGTTGGCCTTGAGATTTTCCTTCTCGTCCAATCTAAATTTAAACTTGGCCTCAACCATTTCTGTCTCAGATTCCTGATGTTTCAGCATTTTTCTGAGCTCATCCAATTGTGAGTCGTTAAAGCTTAAGGTGTCCTGCAAATGAGCATTGAAGACCGTAAGTATTTTTCATCATGTGTATACGGAGTATTTTAAAATTCCCAAGCACATTGCGAGCAATATACTTGGCACTTGGGGGCTAATGTATAAGGAAGTTCTTTTTCAAATTTAGTGCATAAAGACCCAGCTCCTCTTAGTAAGATGATTCGACCCTTGAGGGCTATGAATGGTTCTCTTTACAGCCTCTTATTATTGAAGACCCGGCTCATCTTTCTCAGATAAGCCGGCCCTGGAGGGCTATGAATTGTGGCTCTCAGTTAAATTTAATACAAGAAGACCCAGTTCATCTTTCCAAGATAAGCCAGCCCTGTAGGGCTATGAATTGCGGCTCTTAATTAAATTTAATACAAGAAGACCCGGTTCATCTTTCCAAGATAAGCCGGCCCTGGAGGGCTATAAATTGAAGTCTTAAATATAAATGAAGACCTGACTCATCATGGGATGATGAGACGGCCCTTGAAGGTTTCTAATGGATTCTTTTGCAAAGGAATATTGATGTCAACATGGTTGATACGGCTTATGTAAGCCGGTGCTAAGGGGTTATGACCCAAAAATTTAAACTTGCATGCTGCTAAGTCTTAAGCATACTCAATGGTATTTTCCTATAATTAAGACTTGGGGTTGGATAAATATATGAATATATATAATGTTAACAGAGGAGGTGACTTCATACCTCATATTTTTGTTGCATCATATTGACAAGCTGGCTTCTAGGTCGAGGCTTGTATGAAGACGACACAGATAATCGGAGTACAATTCACCAGCATTCAATTTTGAGTAGTTCTCAAGATCAAGCTCGGGCTTATTTTTATCTGACAAGTGTGCTTCATCCTTGGGGGAATGTTTGTCCAGTACTGTGGAGATGCCAGGCGGTTGGTAAGCTAGTCCAGTGACAATCACCTCTTCAATATGGCCATCAACAGGAGTCTTGTCTGAATGTTTGACAGGAGAAGGCGGGTTAGGACTCGACGGGTATTTATGGTTGCTGGATCGTCATTAATATCCATAGCTGAGTCAGGATTAACAAAATCAGCTTGCGGAGGCGGGTCGTCTTGCCGACTCTCAGGATCTTCAATTTCCTGGTTTGAGCTTCACCAACCTTTGGCGCCTGTTTATCTTGTTCAGAAGCTTCAACAGTCTTGGAAGGGCCAGGTTTTTGCTTCTTGCCGTCTTTGCCTTGGCCCTATAAGGAAAATTATTCAGTTTGATAAGTATGAAAGGGCAAGTTAATTTATTCAACAAGTAATAGAACTTACGCCGGGTTAACCACAAATGTGGGGAGCTATGTCCCGTTTGAGTCACCAGAAGAGTGAGAAGTATCCTGATATGCCGAGTCAGAAGAACTAAGAGGCTGTCGGATGAGGCCGTCTCGTGAAAGAGAGGAAGTAGGACTTTGAGGCACCTCATGCCGATGTTTATGGGGGTAAGCCAGTCATCACTCTTCTTGCCCGCTGTGCCGAGTGTGCCATCCGGACTCGTGCTGTTGTTTCTTCAAAAGAAAGTTGGGGTCAAAATGATCAAGAGGATGGGAAAATGTACTTTCCTGATGACCCGTCGTGTTTTCTCTCTTGGTAAGATTTCTGAGTCGGAGGAGACAGGGATTACCTCAACGGCGTCTGCTCGGCTTGTATCCGTTTCCTCCTAAGGTGAATCAACATAAGTAAGTTGCATAAAAATGATACCAAGTGAATCAAGTTCTACCTCTGAGTCGTCCAGTTCGAGCTGCTCTTGTGCCACGGGCTTCTTAGGATGATCCGGACCGCGACCAGTTGTTTTGACCCTTTTTGCTGGAGCGGCAGTGGATTGTATCTTCTTTTTCCAGAAGGAGGAGTCGGCCTGGATATACATGAAAAATAGGATCAAAACCAAAGAGGTTGACAAAAACAAATGATATATAGAAAAGGGTAGTTACAGCTGGCGGTGGGTTGAGATTATAATAAGTACCTAGGCCCGTTTTGCTGCAGTTTGGCAAGGACTTGCCAAGGAGTGATTTGACAGTTTTGTTGATTTTCTACTCAGTGAACTCAGTGGAATTGTAGCGCAGTGGATCATTGGGACTTCCAGTATATTCACACATTAAATCGGAGCGGCGGCTTAAAGGTAGAACTCTCCATGAGACCCAGCAGCGAACAAAGCCGTTTGTAATAAAGGATCGGATCTTTGAAAAAGTGGAAGAATGAAGACCACGTTCCACAACAGTCATCTGGCCTGGCAGAGGGCCGCTGGTAGGAAGATGATGTGGACGATAACCCGGCAGGAGGTTTTCTCCTTCTGGAGAGGTATCTTTGCAATAAAACCAGGTGAAATTCCAATCCTTAGGATGACTCGGTAGGGTGGCGGCTGGGAAGGTCACATCTCTCCGCCTTTGAACCGAAACACCTCCGAATTCAAGACTAAGCCCGTCGGACATCTTAGTTTGGCGGTTGGTATAATAATAATCTCCGAACAGATCTAAAGAGGGCTCTTCGCCAAGGTATGCTTCACAGAAACACTTGGAAATTGCATATATTGGAGACAGAATTGGGACCAATATATCGAGGATGAAGGTTGTAAAAGTGCAACACATCTCAAAAGAACTTTGAGTTGGGCGGGGAAAAGACACAAACCAGATTATCTGTAAAAACTACGACCTCACCCTCTTGAGGTTCAGGAGGGCATTCAGGGCCTGGAGCCCACCAATGAATGACTTCTTTGGCGGCTAAAGCACCCATGGTCACATATTCATTGAGGGTATCTTCAGTGACTTTGGAAGGGATCCAATTGCAGGTGGTGGGTGTCTTAGTCATGGTGAGCCGGAAGTAACAAACTATAAAAAGAAAGTAAATATGTTAAATTAGTACAGAAGATGTTTGCAAGTTTTAAGCCGGCCAAAGGCTGGCGGGTCACAAGAGCATATATAAGCCGTCGTGTATGGTGCGGCGAGTCAGCAGTGTATGAAGATGGAAGTGCTAAAAAATATGCTAAGTGTTGCACAAACAGATTTCCCAGATTGCAGCTATATTTATGGATCTATGACAGTTCAGAAAGGAAAAACTATTCCTAAACCTAAAAACTGCGGTGGAACAACTAACACATTGAAAATGAAGCTGGAAGGGAGAGGATAGATCTGTGTGGAAGAAACAGATGCTAAAACTACTATCGCATGACTTTGGTATTATATTGGGGTTCAACTAAGCGTTATAAAGAATGAACTACCAGCAGGCAAGATGAACACTTAGGAATGCCGATGAACTAAGCAAAACCTAATGCAGATTGAAGTCAAGAGAGGCGAATACCTGACGATGTTGCTAGACAACGGAAGGGCGCTGCGGTTTTCTGGTTTGTTCAGGGTGATGCAGTGACCAGGTTGGTGCAGCTTGTGAAGGTCGGTGGCGGCATCAGAACTCGTGCAACGACGGATGACGCGAGAAAGAAGAAGAGAGGGGAACAGGGTAAATGTGAAAAATAACCCCCCTTGTGCCTATTTATAAGGGGAAAGGTTAACTGTAAATGGCAGGTGCAGAAATCGAGGAGGCATGATTATTATTTGAACAATAAAAGGCACCTCGATTCTTGGAATGGGTATTTAATATAGAGATCCGTTATGACGTCATAAGGTTTTTTCTGGAATTGATAACGTGACGTCATGGTGGGTTATATGAGTTTATCAGGTTAAGAATTAAAGAATGGAGATTGACATGAACAGGCTCAAATCAATCTGGGGCCTAATGTTGGGGATATAACCCCATCGTATGACCCACCCAGGAGGGGTCAGATCATATTCTTGGCGACTTATAATTGAAGGCCCGGTAAGGCTTAAGAAGATAAGATAAGAAGACCAAAGGCGACTTACAAGCAGACTATTGAAGGCCCACGGCCCGGAGGCGACTCTAGACCCGAAGGTGTGAGCCGCCTAATGGTAGCTTACCTAACAAGGCAAGATAAACTAGGGACATGGTCAGTTACGTTGTGTAATCTGACCCGGACTCTTGTAAGCTGCTGGACCTCGACCTGTGTATACAAAGGCGAGACCCAGCGGCGGGTTAACTCAGGAAACAATTGATCGATAGCTAGGTCAAGTGTATTCGCTCCCTTGTAATCGAAACTCAAGCAATACAACTAGAAGCAGGACGTCGGCTTTTACCTCGTTGTGAGGGGCTGAACCTGGGTAAATCCTTTGGTGTCCTTTGTCCCGTCCAACCCCTTTGAGCTAACTTACATTGCGATGGCTCCACACCTAAGTCCTTTGACAAGAGCATCTGCTGTGACAAATCCACGACACTGCCCTTGACCTTTTCGCATGTCTCCATGAGGATTCCACATACAGATCAAAGTGCGAGAGCATCGAGTCCACGACGGAAGTTCTGATGGCCGGCACGGAGCAGCACGACTGATACGTCCATTTTGCATCATGCTTTTATATCAATATTTATTGCATTATGGGATGTTATTACATATTTTATATCAATACTTATGGCTATTCTCTCTTATTTTATAAGGTTTATCATGAAGAGGGGGGGAATCCGATAGCTGGAATTCTGGCTGGGAAAGGAGCAAACATTGGAAACCTATTCTGCACTGCTCCAAAAGACCTGAAACTCCACGAAACCTATTTTTGGATTTAATAAGAATTATTGAGCGGAAGAAAGACCTCAGGGGGCCCACACCCTGTCCAGGAGGGTGGGGGGCGCGCCCACCCCTACTAGGCGCGCCCCCTGTCTCCTGGGCCCCCTGGTGGCCCCCCGGTGTCCCTCTTCTGCTATATGAAGGGTTTTGTCCTGGAAAAAATCGTGGGAAAGCTTATGAGACAAAACTCCGCCGCCACAAGGCGGAACCTTGGTGGAACCAATCTAGAGCTCCGGCAGAGCTGTTCTGCCGGGGATACTTCCCTCCGGGAGGGGGAAATCATCACCATCGTCATCAACAATGATCCTCTCATCGGGAGGGGGTCAATCTCCATCAACATCTTCATCAGCACCATCTCCTCTCAAACCCTAGTTCATCTCTTGTATCCAATCTTGTATCCAAAACCACAAATTGGTACCTCTGGGTTGCTAGTAGTGTTGATTACTCCTTGTAGTTGATACTTATTGGTTTACTTGGTGGAAGATCATATGTTCAAATCCTTAATGCATATTATTACACCTCTGATTATGAACATGAATATGCTTTGTGAGTAGTTACGTTTGTTCTTGAGGACATGGGTGAAGTCTTGCTATTAGTAGTCATGTGAATTTGGTATTCGTTTGATATTTTGATAAGATGTATGTTCTCTTTCCTCTAGTGATGTTATGTGAACGTCGACTACATGACACTTCACCATTATTTGGGTCTAGAGGAAGGCATTGGGAAGTAATAAGTAGATGATGGGTTGCTAGAGTGAAAGAAGCTTAAACCCTAGTTTATGCGTTGCTTCCTAAGGGACTGATTTGGATCCATATGTTTAATGCTGTGGTTAGGTTTACCTTATACTTTTTTTGTAGTTACGGATGCTTGCAATAGAGGTTAATCATACGTGGGATGATTGTCCAAGTAAGGACAATACCCAAGCACCGGTCCACCCACATATCATCAAAGTAACGAATGCGAATCATATGAGCGTGATGAAACTAGCTTGACGATAATTCCCATGTGTCCTCGGGAGCTCTTTTCTCATTATAAGAAATTGTCCAGGCTTGTCCTTTGCTACAAAAAGGATTGGGCCACCTTGCTGCACCTTATTTACTTTCATTATTTGTTTCTCTTTACAATTTATCTTATCACAAAACTATCTATCACCTACAATTTCAGTGATTGCAAAGAAAACCTTACTGAAAACCGCTTATCATTTCCTTCTGCTCCTCGTTGAGTTCTACACTCTTACTTATCGAAAGGACTACAATAGATCCCCTACACTTGTGGGTCATCAAGACTCTTTTCTGGCGCCGTTGCCGGGGAGTGTAGCGCTTTTGGTGAGTGGAACTTGGTAAGGAAACATTTATATAGTGTGCTGAAATTTTCTGTTACTTGTTACTATGGAAACTAATCCTTTGAGGGGCTTGTTTGGGGCATCTTCGCCCCGACTAGTAGAGCAAAGAGTTGCTCCTCAACCTACTGAACCTACTGAAAATGTTCACTTTGAAATTCCTTCGGGTATGATAGAGAAACTGCTAGCTAATCTTTTTGCAGGAGATGGAACATTGCATCCCAATTTACACCTTATCTTTGTGGATGAAGTTTGTGGATTATTTAAGCATGCAGGTATCACCGATGATGTTGTCAAAAGGAAGGTCTTCCCTTTATCTTTGATGGGAGATGCATTGACATGGCTTAGGCTATGTGATGATACGAGATCTTGGAATTATAAACAATTGAAGTTGGAATTTCACCAGAAGTTCTATCCTATGCATCTTGTTCATCGTGATCGTAATTACATATATAATTTCTGGCCTCGCGAAGGAGAAATCATCGCTCAAGCTTGGGGGAGGCTTAAGTCAATGTTATATTCATGCTCCAATCATGAGCTCTCTAGAGAAATGATTATTCAAAATTTTTATGCTCGACTTTCTCTCAATGATTGCACCATGCTCGATACTTCTTGTGCTGGTTTTTATATGCTAAATACTATTGAATTCAGGTGTGACTTGTTGGAAAGAATTAAATGCAACTCTGAAGATTGGGGTCCCGACGATGGTAAGGATTCAGGTATGACACCTAAGTTTGATTGTGTTAAATCTTTTATGGATACCGATGTTTTTCGTGGATTTAGCGCTAAATATGGACTTGGCTCTGAGATAGTAGCTTCTTTCTGTGAATCTTTTGCTACTCACGTTGATCTCCCTAAGGAGAAGTGGGTTCAATATAATCAGCCCATTGAAGTAAAAGTAGTTGCACCTATTATAGTTGAAGAAAAGACTATTACTTATAGTGATCCTGTTGTTCCTACTACTTATGTTGAGAAACCACCTTTTCCTGTTAGAATAAAGGATCATGCTAAAGCTTCAACTGTTGTTCGTAAGAGTAATACTAGGACTTATACACCTCCTGAGCAAATCAAAGTTGAACCTAGTATTGCTATGGTTAAAGATCTCTTGGATGATAATTTAGATGGGCATGTTATTTACTTTTGTGGTGAAATTTCTAATATTGCAAAACCAAATGCTAAGGCACATAGACCCGTTGTAGGCATGCCTGTTATTTCTGTTAAATAGAAGATCATTGTTATCATGGCTTATGTGATATGGGTGCTAGTGCTAGTGCAATACCCTATGATTTATGTAAAGAAATTATGCATGACATTGCACCTGCTGAGTTAGAAGATATTTATGTTACTATCAAGCTTGCTAATAGAGATACTATTTCACCAATTGGGATTGTTAGAGATGTTGAAGTCTTGTGTGGGAAGGTTAAATACCCTGCTGATTTTCTTGTTCTTACTTCCCCTCAAGATGACTTTTGTCCCATTATATTTGGTAGACCCTTCTTGAACACTGTTAAAGCTAGGATTTATTGTGAAAAGGATGTTGTTACGATTGTCTTGGATGATATGACTCATGAGTTTAATTTTGCTAAATTTCATAGACAACCCCGTGATAAAGAATTACCTAGTAAAGATGAAATAATTGGTCTTGCTTCTATTGCGGTGCCTCCTACTGATCCGTTAGAACAATATTTGTTAGACCATGAAAATGATATGTTTATGAAAGAAAGAAGGGAAATAGATGAAGTATTCCTTAAACAGGAACCTATTCTGAAACATAACCTTCCCATTGAAATTCTAGGGGATCCTCCTCAACCTAAGGGCAATCCCGTGTTTGAGCTTAAACCATTACCTAATAATCTTAAATATGCTTATCTTGATGAAAAGAAGATATATCCTGTTATTATTAGTGCTAACCTTTCAGAGCAAGAAGAGGAAAGATTATTGAAAACTCTGAAGAAGCACCGTGCTGCTTTGGATATACTCTGGATGATCTTAAAGGCATTAATCCCACGTTATGTCAGCACAAAATTAGTTTGGAGGAAGGTGACAAACCAGTTAGAGATCCTCAACGACGACTGAATCCCAAGATGAAAGAAGTGGTAAGAAAGGAGATACTAAAGCTCCTCGAGGTAGGTATAATTTATCCCGTTGCTGATAGTGAATGGGTAAGCCCTGTCCATTGTGTCCCTAAAAAGGGAGGTATTACTGTTGTTCCCAATGATAAAGATGAATTGATCCCGCAAAGAATTATTACAGGCTATAGGATGGTAATTGATTTCCGTAAACTAAATAAAGCCACTAAGAAAGATCGTTACCCTTTACCTTTTATTGACCAAATGCTAGAAAGACTATCCAAACATACACATTTCTGCTTTCTAGATGGTTATTCTAGTTTCTCTCAAATACCTGTGTGGGCGAAGGATCAATCAAAAACCACTTTTACTTGCCCTTTCGGTACTTTTGCTTATAGACGTATGCCTTTCGGTTTATGTAATGCCCCTGCTACTTTTCAAAAATGTATGATGGCTATATTCTCTGACTTTTGTGAAAAGATTTTTGAGGTATTCATGGATGACTTCTCCGTTTATGGATCCTCTTTTGATGATTGCTTGAGCAACCTTGATCGAGTTTTAAAGAGATGCGAAGACACTAGTCTTGTCTTGAATTGGGAAAAGTGCCACTTTATGGTTAATGAAGGCAATGTTTTGGGGCACAAGATCTCCGAGAGAGGTATTGAAGTTGATAAAGCTAAAGTTGATGCTATTGAAAAGATGCCATGTCCCAAGGACATAAAAGGTATAAGAAGTTTCCTTGGTCATGCCGGTTTTTATAGGAGGTTCATTAAGGACTTTTCTAAAATCTCTAGGCCTCTAACTAATTTATTGCAAAAAGATATTCCTTTTATCTTTGATGATGATTGTGTAGAAGCCTTTGAAATACTTAAGAAAGCTTTGATCACTGCACCTATTGTTCAGCCACCTGATTGGAACTTACCTTTTGAAATTATGTGTGATGCTAGTGATTATGCTGTAGGTGCTGTTCTAGGGCAAAGAGTTGATAAGAAATTAAATGTTATCCGGTATCCTTTAAGACTCTTGATACCGCCCAGAGAAATTATGCTACTATTGAAAAAGAATTCTTAGCAGTTGTGTTTGCATGTGATAAGTTTAGACCTTATATTGTTGATTCCAAAGTTACTATTCACACTGATCATGCTGCTATTAAATATCTTATGGAAAAGAAAGATGCTAAGCCTAGACTCATTATATGGGTTCTCTTACTCCAAGAATTTGACTTGCATATTATTGATAGAAAGGGAGCTGAGAACCCCGTTGCAGACAACTTATCTAGGTTAGAGAATGTTCTTGATGACCCACTACCTATTGATGATAGCTTCCCTGATGAACAATTAGCGGTCGTTAATGCTTCTTGTACTGCTCCTTGGTATGCTGATTATGCTAATTACATTGTCGCTAAATTTATACCACCTAGCTTCACATACCAGCAAAAGAAAAAGTTCTTTTATGATTTAAGACATTACTTTTGGGATGACCCACACCTTTATAAAGAAGGAGTAGATGGTGTTATTAGACGTTGTGTACCTGAGCATGAACAGGAACATATCCTACGCAAGTGTCACTCTGAATCATATGGAGGACACCACGCTGGAGACAGAACTGCACACAAGGTATTGCAATCCGGTTTTTATTGGCCTACTCTCTTCAAAGATGCCCGTAACTTTGTTTTGTCTTGTGATGAATGTCAAAGAATTGGTAATATTAGTAGACGTCAAGAAATGCCTAAATTATTCTCCTGTTATTGAACCGTTTGATGTTTGGGGCTTTGATTATATGGGACATTTTCCTGCCTCTAATGGTTATACACATATTTTAGTTGCTGTTAATTACGTTACTAAGTGGGTAGAAGCTATTCCAACTAGTAGTGCTGATCATGACACTTCTATTAAAATGCTTAAAGAAGTTATTTTTCCGAGGTTTGGATATCCCTAGATATCTTATGACTAATGGTGGTTCACATTTTATTCATGGTCCTTTTTGTAAAATGCTTGCTAAGTATGATGTTAATCATAGAATTGCATCTCCCTATCACCCGCAGTCTAGTGGTCAAGTAGAATTGAGCAATAGAGAGCTCAAATTAATTTTGCAAACGACTGTTAACAGATCTAGGAAGAATTGGTCCAAGAAACTCGATGATGCATTATGGGCCTAGAGAACTGCATATAAAAATCCTATGGGTATGTCTCCATATAAGATGGTTTATGGAAAAGCTTGTCATTTACCTCTAGAACTTCAACATAAAGCGTATTGGGCCATCAAAGAGCTCAACTATGACTTCAAACTTGTCGGTGAGAAGAGGTTGTTTGACATTAGCTCACTTGATGAATGGAGAACTCAAGCCTATGAGAATGCCAAGCTATTCAAAGAAAAAGTTAAATGCTGGCATGACAAAAGGATACAAAAGCGTGAGTTTAACGTGGGTGATTATGTGTTATTATTCAACTCTCGTTTAAGATTTTTTGCAGGGAAACTTCTCTCTAAATGGGAAGGTCCTTACGTTATCGAGGAGGTCTATCGTTCCGGTGCCATAAAAATCAACAACTTCGAAGGCACAAGTCCAAGGGTGGTTAACAGTCAAAGAATTAAACATTATATTTTAGGTAATCCTATCAATGTTGAAACTAATATTATTGAAACCGTAACCCCGGAGGAATACATAAGGGACACTTTCCAGAACGTTCCAGACTCCGAAAAGGAATAGGTATGTGGTACGGTAAGTAAACCGACTCCAAAAAAATTCTAAAGGCAATTTTTATCAGTTTTGGAATATTTAAGAATTGTAGAAAGAAAGAAGTAGTCCGAGAAGGACACGAGGCCTCCACGAGAGTGGAGGGCGCGCCCACCCTTACTGGGCGCGTCCCCCTGTCTCGTGGACACCTCGTGTTCCTCCCGGACTCTGTTTTCTTGGACATTACATATTTTGGTTGGTAAAAAATCATTATATAATGTCCCGAAGGTTTTGACCACCGTATCACGCAAATATCCTCTGTTTTCGTTTCGAGCTGTTTTCTGTTGCAGATCTAAAGCATCATGGCATCTCCAAGCGCTCCTAAGGACAAGTTTTTCAAGAGGGTTATCAACCCCTATCTCACGGAGGTGCTGCAACACCCTCAAACCATTGAGATGCGTGAGGGGGTGCTGCACATCCGTGATGTGGAGGGACCAAGGCGTACCGGAAGCGTGGAGACAAAGCTCAAAGCTGTGGAGAAGCAAGTCTTCAAGTGCTAAGGGATGGTGGAGCATGGACTCAACGCCAACCAGATGATGATCAGGGAGTTCACCAACAACCACAAGATAAATGCCAAAGTCATTGGGGAAACCATCTTCAAGCTTCAAGAGAAAATCAAGCACCTCCAAGCTCAATCTATGACCTGCAAAACCAGAACTGTGAGTATGAATATAGATTTAAAAGGATGAGTTTGGCTACAGATTTAAGGATCCCGGAGACTCTATCATCGTTCTATGTTGGTGAGCCTATGCCTTGGAAGATGGACGACAAGCCTACATCATCAACAACTCCTACTTCACGACCTCCGAAGACATAATTACATGGGTATGGGCACTCCCCTTGGCAACTGCCAAGCTTGGGGGAGGTGCCCCAGTATCGTATCACCATCACACCCCTATCTTTACCGTTTTATTTAGTTCGATCCTTTTAGTAGTATCTTGATCTAGTAGATTGAAGTTTTGATATCAAGTAGCTTTGAGTTTTGCTTTATGATTTCTTTATGTAATCGAGTCCATGAGCTATCTATAATAAAGATTGGTGTTGACTCAAGGGCTTTGCTTTCTTGCTATGATCTTGATAAAAATAGAAAGAATAAAAAGAATAAAAGAGTTCATATTGATCTTATGGATAGTAATAACTTCACACATAGAAAGTATGAGGCATAAAAGTTGTTGAGAGTTGATAAACATAGTTTTGGTCATCGTTGCAATTAATGGGAAGTAATAAGGAAAGAGAGGTTTCACATATAAATACACTATCTTGGACATCTTTTATGATTGTGAGCACTCATTAAGTATGACATGCTAAAGGAGTCGACGTTGGACAAGGAAGACAACGTAATGGTTTATGTTTACTCACATCTCAGTTAAAGTATATTGTCATTGACCTTCCGAACATGTTGAGCTTGCCTTTCCCCCTCATGCTAGCCAAATTCCTAGCACTAAGTAGAGATACTACTTGTGCTTCCAAATATCCTTAAACCCAGTTTTGCCATGAGAGTCCACTATATCTACCTATGGATTGAGTAAGATCCTTCAAGTAAGTTGTCATCGGTGCAAGCAATGAAAATTGCTCTCTAAATATGCATGACTTATTAGTGCGGAGAAAATAAGCTTTATACGATCTTGTTATGGAAGCAATAAAAGCGACGGACTGCATAATAAAGGTCCATACACAAGTGGCAATATAAAGTGACGTTCTTTCGCATTAAGATTTTGTGTATCCAACCCTAAAAGCGCATGACAACCTCTGCTTCCCTCTGCGAAGGGCCTATCTTTTACTTTATGTTCTTACCTTATGATTTTACTTTAATGCTTGAGTCAAGGTGATCTTCACCTTTCCCCTTTTTCATTTTATCCTTTGGCAAGCTCCTCGTGTCTGAAAGATCATGATGCATATATCCAATTGGATGTTCGTTAGCATGGACTGTTATTGTTGACATCACCTAAAGGTGAATACGTTGGGAGGCAACACAATAAGCCCCTATCTTTCTCAGTGTCCATCTGAAACTCTATAACCACAAGTATGGTGTGAGTGTTAGCAATTGTAGAAGACTATATGATAGTTGAGTATTTGGAGTTGCTGAAAAGCTCTATTCTTGACTCTTTGTGATGTTACGATAAATTGCAATTGCTTCAATGACTGAGATTATAGTTTGTTAGCTTTCAATGAAGTTTCTGAACCATAGTTGACATTGTGAATTGATTGTTACTTGAGCATAAGAATTCATATGACAAAATTTATATATGTTGCTGTTATAAGAATGATCATGATGCCCTCATGTCCGTATTTTATTTTTATCGCCACCCCTATCTTTAAACATGTGGACATATTTTTCGATTTCGGCTTCCGCTTGAGGACAAGCGAGGTCTAAGCTTGGGGGAGTTGATACGTCCATTTTGCATCATGCTTATATATCAATATATATTGCATTATGGGCTGTTATTACACATTTTATATCAATACTTATGGCTATTCTCTCTTATTTTATAAGGTTTATCATGAAGAGGGGGGAATGCCGGCAGCTGGAATTCTGGCTGGAAAAGGAGCAAACATTTGAAACCTATTCTGCACTGCTCCAAAAGAACTGAAACTCCACGAAACCTATCTTTGGATTTAATAAGAATTATTGAGCGGAAGAAACACCTCAGGGGGCCCACACCCTGTCCAGGAGAGTGGGGGTGAGGGAGTCCTGGATAAGGGGGTATCCGGACAGCCGAACTATATACTTTGGCCGGGCTGTTGGACTATGAAGACATAAGATAGAAGACTTCGTCCCGTGTCTGGATGGGACTCTCCTTGGCGTGGAAGGCAAGCTTGGCGATTCAGCTGTAGATCTCCTCCTATGTAAACCGACTCTGTATAACCCTAGTCCCCTCCGTGTCTATATAAACCAGAGGGTTTAGTCCGTAGGACACAACAACAACAATCATACCATAGGCTAGCTTCTAGGGTTTAGCCTCTCTGGTCTCGTGGTAGATCAACTATTGTAATACTCATATCATCAAGATCAATCAAGCAGGAAGTAGGGTATTACCTCCATCGAGAGGGCCCGAACCTAGGTAAACATCGTGTCCCCTGCCTCCTGTTACCATTAGCCTTAGACGCACAGTTCGGGACCCCCTACCCGAGATCCGCCGGTTTTGACACCGACATTGGTGCTTTCATTGAGAGTTCCTCTGTGTCGTTGCTATAAGGCTCGATGGCTTCTCCAATCTTCAGCAACACCGTCCTGGCCGAGAGTTTTCTCCCAAGACAGATCTTCATGTTCGGCGGCTTCGCACTGCGGGCCAACTCCCTTGGCCATCTAGAGCAGATCGATAGCTACGCCCCTGGCCACCAGGTCAGGTTTGGAAACCTAAACTACACTGCCGACATCCGCAGGGACTTGATCTTCGACGGATTCGGGCCCGTGTCAGGAGCGCTGAACAGTCGCGACGTGCATGACCTAGATTTGTAGTCGGACAATATTCGAAACAGCGCACCTGCTACAGCTCCGGACTTCATTCCAGAGCAGGTCGTGCATTCCAAGGACGGGTGGATCGACCCCGCCCCGAAGGCCGCACACTCATCGACATTGGAGCCGAACGCAGACTCCTCTCCTCAGGAAATCTATGCCTCCGGATCCCCGGACTCATCTCCGGTAGTGTGTTCCAGACTGCGCGCGCCTGTGCCCATCGAATCTAACTGGGCTCCAGTCATGGAGTTCACCGCCGCGGATATCGTTCAGCACTCACCCTTCGGAGACGTGCTGAATTCATTAAAGTCTCTCTCTTTGTCGGGAGACTCCTGGCCGAACTATGTCCGGCTCGAGTGGGAAGCTGGCGATGAAGAAATTCGTTACCCACCCACCACCCACTTAATAGCCACGGTCGATGACTTGACTAACGTGCTTAACTTTGACTCTGAAGACATCGACGGTATAGACGACGTGCGGGAGAAGAACAGGAACCACCACCCACAGGGCGCTGGACTGCCACCTCTTCATATGATATATATATGGTGGATACTCCCAAAGAAACCAATGGCGATGAGGCAACAGGAGATAACCCCTCGGGGAAGAAAGCAAGACATGGGCGTCATCGGCGCCGCTCCAAGCCTCGCCACAACAATACCGGCACTGGAGAAGAAAATCCAGATGGTGCAGAAGAGGAATACGATCCTGATCAACCCACCTTCGAGCAACCTGAACAGGAACACGGGCAGGCTAGCCCAGACGAACAGGCGACGGACGGATACTTGGAGGACGACAACTATATGCATCCCTCCGAAGACGAGGTGAGCCTCGGTGACGACGAATTCGGCGTACCAGAGGATCCCATAGAGCAGGAGCGCTTCAAGCGCAGGCTTATAGCACTGCAAGAAGCCTGAAAAAGAAGCAGCAGCAGCTCCAAGCTGACCAAGATCTGCTCGCAGACAGATGGACCGAGGTCCTGGCGGTCGAGGAATATGGACTCGAACCCCCGAGCAGGGGATACCCAAAACACAAACCGCTAGAAGAAGAGGCTGAAGAGCCTGAACTTCCAGCACAAGATGAGGCTGACCGGCCACCTCGTGGCTGGGATAAAACAGCATATTAGGCCGGACACCAGCCCGCACCCCCACGCCGGTTCACTACGGCCCGGGGCAATATGCAGGACCTACCAACATGTTGGAAAACAATGCAGGACAACCAAGATCGATCTACGGATCACGAGGGCGTGCCACATCTCATGACATCGATCGTCATGCCGGATACAATATTGATAAACCCGGCCGCGCCGGACATTACGGACCAGACCCAATTGGACTACGCCGTGACATAGCCCGGCACAGAGGCGCCGCACACCCCCTCTGCTTCACTGATGAAGTAATGGAACATGAATTCCCAGAAGGGTTTAAACCCGTCAACATCGAGTCATACGATGGCACAACAGACCCCGCGATGTGGATCGAAGATTTCCTTCTCCACATTCACATGGCCCGCGGTGATGACCTGCATGCCATAAGTATCTCCCAATTAAGCTTAAAGGGCCAGCTAGACACTGGCTGAATAGCCTGCCAGCAAACTCGATTGGCAGTTGGGAAAATCTTGAGGACGCATTCCTCGATAACTTCCATGGCACCTATGTGCGACCACCGGATGCTGATGACTTAAGTCACATTACCCAATAGCCTAGAGAGTTGGCCAGGAAATTCTGGACTCGGTTTCTAACTAAAAAGAACCAAATTGTCGACCGTCTGGATGCCAAGGCCCTGGCGGCCTTTAAGCATAATATCCGCGACGAGTGGCTTGCCCGACACCTCGACCAAGAAAAACCGAAGACCATGGCAGCCCTCACGACACTAATGACCCGCTTTTGCGCGGGTGAGGACAGTTGGCTGGCTCGCAGCAACACCACGCCAGGAAACCCTGGCACTTCAGATATCCGTGACAGTAACGGAAAGCCACGACGCAACAGACAGAAGCGTCGAAACAATGGCGACAATGCTGAGGATACGGCAGTCAATGCCGGATTCAGCAACTCCAAATTCGGTCAGCGGAAGAAGCCGTTCAAAAGGAACAATCCGGGATCGTCCAGTCTGGACCGCATACTCGACCGCTCGTGCCAGATTCATGGCACTCCCAATAAACCAGCCAATCACACTAACAGAGATTGCTGGGTGTTCAAATAGGCCGGCAAGATAAACGCCGAGAACAAGGACAAGGGGCTGCACAACGATGATGATGAGTAGCCCCGGTGTCCGAACACTAGAGGACAGAAGAAATTTCCTCCCCAGGTAAAAATGATGAACATGATCTACGCCACGCACATCCCCAAACGGGAGCGAAAGCGGGCACTTAGGGACGTCTATGCGATGGAGCCCGTCGCCCCAAAGTTCAACCCATGGTCATCCTGCCCGATCACCTTTGATCGTAGGGACCATCCCACCAGCATCCGTCACGGCGGCTCAGCCGCATTGGTCCTTGACCCAATCATCGACAGATTCCACCTCACGCGAGTCCTTATGGACGGTGGCAGCAGCTTGAACCTGCTTTATAAGGACACAGTGCGCAAAATGGGCATCGACCCGTCGTGGATCAAACCCACCAAAACCACCTTCAAAGGTGTAATTGAGGGGTAGAGGCCCGCTGCACGGGCTCAATAACACTGGAAGTGGTCTTCGGATCCCCGGATAACTTCCGAAGCGAGGAGTTAATCTTCGATATCGTCCCTTTTCGTAGTGGCTACCATGCACTACTCGGACGAACCGCGTTCGCTCGTTTCAATGCGGTACCACACTATGCATACCTCAAGCTCAAGATGCCAGGACCTCGCGGGGTCATAACAGTCAACTGAAATACAGACTGCTCACTCCGTACAGAAGAGCATACTGCGGCCCTCGTAGCAGAAGTACAAAGCAGCCTCTTCCAACAAACAGCCAATTCGGCAACGACATCCCCGAACACCGTCAAGCGAGTCCGGAGTACCCCGCAACAGGACCATCAGGCACGCCAGGAGCTCGATTAGCAATCCGGCCTCCACCCCAGCCCCATTCAAGCGGCGTTCGTGCCACGCGTACACAACTACGCGCTTAAAATACCATGGGCATAGGTAGAGGCGAGACGACAATGTGGCCAGAGTGCGGGTCAGCCGCCACGAGGCCCGCATACTATTTTTTCTTTTTTCAGGACCGCACTTTCGGCCAGCCCCTCCAGAGAGATCAGATAACCGGACTCATTACAGAGGGAACACCAAGGAGGCAAGGAGCTTTGCACACAGGGGAATACTCAGGTGGTCTTCTTCGATGATCGTTATACCTGTTCTTACATACCCGCATGTAGCCTGCCCTTGGATAGGATATGTCAAATAGTCCTATTTTTTCTGCTTAATGCATTAATTCTACACCTACGCTTTGCCGTATTTTCCAAATAAATTGGAAGTAATACATAGCGTCAGCTTCTTATTACTATCTTCATATTTTTTGTTGCATATTTATTCAATATCGCATCCGTACATTCTGGTACGCTCAGTTTTCCAGGGGCTTCTTATCGAGCCCCATAAAATGGCAAGAAAAGTCCGAACACTTTCAACAGTGCGGCACCCCGAACTTATAGCATTATATGCATCAGCTCCAAATCATGTCTTGGGTCAATAGTTGGGTTAGCCCGGCTCCCTTGTTTTGGTACCTTACGTTCCGTTATATCGGCTAAGGTAGTGCAGGGAGAACTACTGCGATTGTGTCCCGGTTCTTCCAGATGAGCACCTCAGTAGATAAAGCCGAAAACTGACCGTCATGATGCGGCGAGGTCGCTGTTCGCGAGGTACTAAAATCCCTAAAGATTTTTTCCGCTTAAAGCAAGGAATCAGCCTTGCCCGATTTAGGCGTGCATAATGCCCCAATTCGACTTTCCGAATACTAGGGGCTTCGCCAAAATTTAAAATTATAGACTTCTATGGCCAAGTGAGAGTTATAAAGCCGAATAGTCTGATTGCCTGGTTTGCTGCGCTAAACACCTCCTTAAAAGACCAAGAATTTGGAAAAAGAGTGTTTAGGTTTTCCACGAACACCCCAGTACTAGTTACAAGGGGGCGTAAGCCGACGACTGGCCTACTTTTAGATTTTGATAAACAGCCGCAGAGAAGGTAATATTTTAAATCAAACAAAGCATTATATAGCGCAACCAAACCCATCCTCATATTTCACAGACGAAATGAGTACATTTACTCGAAAATAATGTTCTTAGGACATTCATTCGCCACAAGCCGAGCGCCTTTCATAATGCCATTATAATACATTTCAGGATAGCGGTGCTCCTTGCCCTCCGGTGGTCCATCCTTCACGAGCTTCTCAGTATCCAGTTTGCCCCAATGCATCTTCGCGCGGGGAAAGGGCCGTCGGGCACCCTCAATACATACGGACTGCTTGATAACTTCTAGCCGTGGACAGGCATGCACCATCCGCTTCACCAGGCCAAAGTAGCTGTCGGGCAGGGGCTCGCCAGGCCACATCCGGACTATGAGGTCCCTCATGGCCTGTTCGGCCGCATTGTGCAGTTCGACCAGCTGCTTCAGTTGGTCATGCAGAGGCATCGGGTGTTCGGCCCCAGTATATTGGGACCAGAACAACTTCTCCATAGAGCTCCCCTCTTTAGCATGATAGAACTCCGCAGCATCCGAAATGCTGGGTGGAAGATCTGCGAATGCCCCTGGAGAGCTCCAGATTCGTGTAAGTAAAAGAAATGACTCCTCCACATGCTTGCTTTGCATAAAGAATGCCTTACCCTCCGCTATCTTCTTGGCCGCCTGGATTTCCTCGAGGGCCTTTTGGGCTTCGGCCTTGGCGTCGGCCGTGCTCTGGAGGGCCTTCGCAAACTCAGACGCGTGCGTCTTGTAGTCATGCTCCAGGGAGTCGAACTTCTTGTTGAGCTCCTGGAGCTCCTGCTGTACCTATCCCACCCGAGCATCTTGCTTCTCTCGCTCGGTGTGCTCCGTATCTGCCTTGGCTTCGGCCACGGACAACGCTTCCTTCAGGGCCGCCACTTCGGTTGTGGTCCCTATCAAAAGTCAAGATGCTTTTTATTAGCATCACCAACTTTTTATGCTCTACATGACACATGGATGGGGTTTCTATTACCTTTGTTCGCCTCGAGCTGCTTCTTCACGAGGCCGAGCTCTTCTTTGTCCTGCCCTACTTCGCGCTTGAGTCCGGCAAGCTCAGCCGTGCGCGCAGCGCCGATCAGCAGCAGTGCCTGTTTGATTCATACAAACAAAAACTATTAGCTTCCTGCGGTTTTTTAGTTGACCCTCCGTTCGGCTCTTCTTTCCGAACACCAACCAGAGTATCAGGGGCTACTGTCTATCGGGTGATATATACTCACACTTTCTTTACCTCAAAGCCTGTTAGCAGGCTGGTGCAGGCGTTGGTCAATCCGCTCTTGGCGGACCGAACCTTCTCAATCACCGTACCCATAAGCGTACGGTGTTCATCCTCGATGGAAGCACCTCGAAGCACTTCCAACAAATTATCCGATGCCTCCGACTGGGCGGAGGTCATCGGCACGGCCGGCTCGCCCTCCTTCATGAGGGACTGCTTTCTGGAATCCGGAACCTTTGCAGGCTCCGGCGCAGTAACCGGCTGGGAGCCAGACTTGCTATGGCTCCCGTCAGCATAATCCATGGGGTTCTCACCCCCCATGTGTCCGGCGCCCGAGATTTTGCGTTGGGGCGTCTCCAGAACCATTGCCTCCTGCTCGGGCATCCTCCGGGACAACACCTCGGTGTCATCCACAGGTGGTGGGGAGGTTGCCGTCGGGAGTGAATTCATCTCCGACTCGTTCAGAGACTCCTCCGAAGAGGACTCCTCGAGATCGAACCTGGCCGGACTGTATATACATGTTCGGCGTCATTACAAACCATGAGGTCAAAGTAGCAAGGAAAGTATTATGGAATGCGGATACTTACGACCTCGCCCGGGGTTCACCCCTGGGCAGCCACTCCTCGTCACTGAAAGCGGCGGTAGTGGATTGATCTGGAAAGGACGCCTTTCCCTTCTTCGGCGTCCCGGCCTCCCCCGACGGGGCGGCCTTCGTTTTCTTCTCCTCCCTAGCACGGGGAGGAGGCATCTCTTGATGTTTTCCCCCGTCTTCGGGGGGGGGGGGGATCTTCCTCGTCGTCTTCGGATGACGACTCTATCACGGCCTTGCGCCGGAGACCTTTTTTGGTCCCCGCAACCGCCTTCTTGGACCCTTCGGCCCCCTCAGTTGAGGCGGACTGCTTCTTCCTCTCCTCCCCTTCATGGGAGGAGTGCGCCTCGTCATCCTCTGGCGAGGCGTCTGGTGCGGCCTCGCGCCGGAGACCCTTCCGGGTCCCTGCGGCCTTCTTTTCGGCTTTTTTCTCTGGCACCTTGTACGGTGCCGGAATCAGCATCTCCGCTAGGAGCGTGCTTACTGGATCCTCAGGCAATGGAGACGGACAGTCAATCCGCTCCGCCATCTCCACCCAATCCTGTCCGGTCAGCATGGTGACCTAAGAATCCTCCCACGAATGTACTAGGAAGGAAACATCTTGTAATAACCAGAGGACTTACCGGACTGGTAAGGCGTGTTGCGCTGAGCCCCCGGTCCTCGGAAAGGGGAGGAGGGACTTCGCCGGTCTTGAACAAAACCTTCCAGATTTCTTTGTGCGTTATGTCGAAGAGATCTAGCAGCATCTGGTGTTCGGCCGGGTCAAACTCCCACATATCAAATGCCCGTCTTTGACACGGGAGAATCCGGCGAATGAGCATGACCTGGACCACGTTGACAAGCTTGATCTTCTGGTCCCTCATACTTCTGATGCAGGTCTCAAGTCCGGTCAGCTCCGTTGGGTTCGCCCTAGGCCAGGCCCTTCTTCTCCCAGGAAGTGAGCTGCATGGGGATTCCGGATCTAAATTTGGGGGCCGCCACCCAGTTGGCGTCACGCGGCTCGGTGATGTAGAACCACCCTGATTGCCACCCCTTTATGGTCTCCACGAAGGAGCCATCGAGCCATGTAACAATGGGCATTTTGCCCACCATGGCACCTCCACACTCCACCTGTTGGCCGCTCACGATCTTCGGCTTCACGCAGAAGATTTTCAACCACAGGCCGAAGTGAGGCTTGATGCGGAGGAAGGCCTCGCACACGACAATGAACGCAAAGATGTTGAGGATGAAATTCGGGGCCAGATCGTGAAAATCTAGCCCGTAGTAGTACATGAGCCTGCGGACAAAAGGGTGGGGTGGAAATCCTAGTCCACGGACGAAATGAGGGAGAAATACTACTCTCTCCCAAGACTTCGGAGTGGGGGTAATCTGTCCCTCTGCCGGAAGCCTGTGTGCGATGCTCTCGGCCAGGTATCCGGCCTCCCGAAGCTTGGTGATGTTCTCCTCTGTGATAGAGGAGGCCATCCACTTGCCTCCCGCTCCGGACATGCTGCGATCCTACGGAGAAGGTCAGAACTTGGGCGCTGGAGCTCAAGGGTGCGAGAACGGATGAGCAAAGGAGGAAGAAGGCGTGGGTGAAAACGGGAGATCTCTATCCCTTTATAAAGGCGATGTAGAATGTGCGCCTCCCCACTTGCCTCTCAAAATCTCTTATTTTTCCAAGCGCCTCGATTAATGGCGCTGGTTGGGTTACCCATACCCGTATTGATGGAGATCCCGCGATAAGGGGACACGATCTCTGCTTTGACAAGACGTGCCAAAGAAACCGCCTCGTGATGTGTGCGGAGGCAGGTTGCAGAAAATGGTTCGAATAATTGCCGAGACGTGGCGTGATGTCACACTACGAAGGGCTGTCAGCAGATCAGATTCGTGGATTATTATTCTCTCTACGGAGGTATATGGAATTTATCTTGCAGAGCTGGACACGGTCCTTGTGTTCGGAACTTATCTTGGAGTATTCGGAGATGGAACCCGCCTCGCAATGCCGAAGACAATCTACGCGCGGACTCATCGTCATTGAAGCCTGGTTCAGGGGCTACTGAGGGAGTCCTGGATAAGGGGGTATCTGGACAGCCGGACTATATACTTTGGCCGGACTGTTGGACTATGAAGACACAAGATAGAAGACTTCGTCCCGTGTCCAGATGGGACTCTCCTTGGCGTGGAAGGCAAGCTTGGTGATTCGAATGTAGATCTCCTCCTCTGTAAACCGACTCTGTATAACCCTAGTCCCCTCCGGTGTCTATATAAAACAGAGGGTTTAGTCCGTAGGACACAACAGCAACAATCATACCATAGGCTAGCTTCTAGGGTTTAGCCTCTCTGATCTCGTGGTAGCTCAACTCTTGTAATACTCATATCATCAAGATCAATCAAGCAGGAAGTAGGGTATTACCTCCATCGAGAGGGCCCGAACCTGGGTAAACATCGTGCCCCTGCCTCCTATTACCATTAGCCTTAGACGCATAGTTCGGGACCCCCTACCCGAGATCCGCCGGTGTTGAGACCGACATGGGGTGCGCCCACCCCTATTGGGCGCGCCCCCTGTCTCTTGGGCCCCCTGGTAGCCTCCCGGTGCTCATCCTCTGCTATATGAAGGGTTTTGTCGTGGAAAAAATTGTGGGCAAGCTTACGATATGAAACTCTGCCGCCACGAGGCGGAACCTTGGCGGAACCAATCTAGAGCTCCGACAGGGCTGTTCTGCCGGGGATACTTCCCTCCGGGAGGGGGAAATCATCACCAGCGTCATCACCAACGATCCTCTCATCGGGAGGGAGTCAATCTCCATCAACATCTTCATCAGCACCATCTCCTCTCGAACCCTAGTTCATCTCTTGTATCCAATCTTGTATCCAAAACCACAAATTGGTACCTGAGGGTTGCTAGTAGTGTTGATTACTCCTTGTAGTTGATACTTATTGGTTTACTTGGTGGAAGATCATATGTTCAGATCCTTAATGCATATTATTACACCTCTAATTATGAACATGAATATGCTTTGTGAGTAGTTATGTTTGTTCCTGGGGACATGGGTGAAGTCTTGCTATTAGTAGTCATGTGAATTTGGTATTCGTTTGATATTTTGATAAGATGTATGTTGTCTTTCCTCTAGTGGAGTTATGTGAACGTCGACTACATGACACTTCACCATTATTTGGGCCTAGAGGAAGGCATTGGGAAGGAATAAGTAGATGATGGGTTGCTAGAGTGACAGAAGCTTAAACCCTAGTTTATGCGTTGCTTCGTAAGGGACTGATTTGGATCCATATGTTTAATGCTGTGGTTAGGTTTACCTTAATACTTTTGTTGTAGTTGCGGATGCTTGCAATAGAGGTTAATCATAAGTGGGATGCTTGTCCGAGTAAGGATAGTACCCAAGCACCGGTCCACCCACATATCAAATTATCAAAGTAACGAACGTGAATCATACGAGCGTGATGAAACTAGCTTGACGATAATTCCCATGTGTCCTCGGGAGCGCTTTACTCATTATAAGAAATTGTCTAGGCTTGTCCTTTGCTACAAAAAGGATTGGGCCACCTTGCTTCACCTTATTTACTTTCATTATTTGTTGCTCTTTACATTTTATCTTATCACAAAACTATCTATCACCTACAATCTCAGTGTTTGCAGCGAAAACCTTACTGAAAACCGCTTATCATTTCCTTTTGCTCCTCGTTGGGTTCGACACTCTTACTTATAGAAAGGACTACGATAGATCCCCTACACTTGTGGGTCATCAACGACCCTTTGGGGTACATGGGCACTCGCAACGGCCTTGAGGGTGCGTCGCGCGGGCGTGCGAAGACGACCTTAGTGCTGACCATTCGCCCGACCATGAGAAGTAAATTCCCAAACCCCTCACTCGGGAGCAGAGGGAAAAACTTTAGCAGAGGAAAATGCATTAAGACAAAACTTTGCACTGAGAAAAAAGTATATGCATTAGATAGTACAAAACTAAGCACCTGATCTTTTATTTACAAAAAAAGACATCGAAAGGCAGTAGCCATTCCTCCACACATAAGACATATGAAAACAAACAACTGTCACTACAAAATAAGAACCTAGCTCAACTCAAAAGCGGATTGCCCCACAATCTCCACCGAAATCTAGCGATACTGCAGTCGAAACAATAACTCTGCTACACATAAGATCCGAGAACAGGTAGGAAGGCCCAGTAGAAGCGAAGAGAGCAATCCTTACTCGAGATCGAGCACACGGAGCTCAGGCTCGACGGTGATGGCAGCGGAGTGGCCGAGCGAGTGGGTGCCGACGAGCGCTGGTGCAAACTCGCCTGCATCGCTCACCTCCGCCTCCTCGACCGCGGCGTCCTCCATGGTGGCAAGTAGTGGTGAGCGTGGATTTGCTGGACGGTTTGAATTGGAAGCGAGGAGTGGGAGGCAGGGAAGGAGCTCACGAGTGGGGAAATTGCTAGGTTGTATGGCTGGCTCTTCATGGGACCCAACGACCAGTCCCACCTAGTAATTTTTTATGGGAATGTTAAGAGTGTGTGGGTTGAAGAACTTGAACCTGGGGACATAGATGGACCCCAAAGCCCATAGAGTATTGGGCCTTAGCAATGACAGGCGAGGCCTGCTGGAGAACCTTGGGTGGTGCTTGGTTTGGGGCTAAAAGGTGGCTACCCAAGCAAGGTGGGGGGACCTCGAATCTTCAAGACCTCCATGTTCATTGTCAACGCGTAGTGATCATCATAGTTTTGTGAGAATAAACTTCATCTCGTTCTTTTGGCAGTGCCATGAGGTTAGGGAGTTTTCTATCCTCGCATATTCGATTATTCTGATTTGATGAGTTTATGTTGCTTTGTAAAGCTTTTTTTGTTGGTTTGATTATTTCTGGAGTTGAGATCTTTCATCGACACCATGGTGAAGATATAGTGATTCGACAACCTGCACTTCTAGGGGATCATCCCTGGCCCAAGTACGTTTATCGATCATTTCCCATCTTTTTAGATGGGCGACTGGAGGCGCTTTCAAAAACCATTTTTGGTGACGTTCGTGCGGGTGAAAGATTGACACCATCGTTGCTCCAGTTTAATTGCAGCCACTTTACTGAAGTCTTTGGAGTATTTGTTGAAGAAGAGATTGATATCGCGAAGAAGGTGCTTACAAGAGATTTCATTGTAATTCATAGTAATAGGAGTTACTTTGTATTTTCTTAGATCTTAGGTCCATATTTGTGTACCTCTAGATGTTATGAGTATCAATAAAGTTACATGTGTTTCTAAAAAGACAAAACTAAAACTTGCCAATATTTGTCAATTTTCCTTGATGTCCTAAAAGAATGGTAGGCAACCAATTATAGTAGCTAAAGTTTGGCATCAGACAAAGCAGCTACTTATAACCCACTCATTGTTTTCAAATAGATTAATATTTTTTTAAACACACACATATATTTGGTTAGTCATATTATTAGAAAATGAGAATTTTAACTAGATATTAGTACAAAAGGTTGGGGAACGTAGTAATTCAAAAAAATCCTACGATCACGCAAGATCTATCTATGAGATGCATATCAACGAGAGGGGTGGAGTGTGTCCATGTACCCTCGTAGACCGAAAGCGGAAGCGTTAGTTAACACGGTTGATGTAGTCGAACGTCTTCACGATCCAACTGATCCAAGTACCGAACGTACGCCACCTCCACGTTGAGCACACGTTCAGCCCCATGACATCCCTCGAACTCTTGATCCAGTAGAGGGTCGAGGGAGAGTTCCGTTAGCAGGACGGCGTGGTGACGGTGATGATGAAGTTACCGGCGCACGGCTTCGCCCAAGCACTACGACGATATGACCGAGGTGTTAAACTGTGGATGGGCACCACACATGGCTAAGAGATTGTCTATAGTGCTTTGGGGTGCCCCCTGCTGCCGTATATAAAGGAGGAGAGGAGGAGGCTGGCGGCTAGGAGGGGCGCGCCATACGGGGAGTCCAACTAGGATTTCCAATCCTAGTTGGAGTCCCCTTCCTTTTTCCAAGAGGGGGGAGAGGGAAGGAGGAGGAGAGGGAGAAGGAAAGAGGGGGGCGCCCCCCTAGTCCAATTTGGACTTGCCATGAGGGGCACGCGGCCACCCTTGCGTCCGTCCTCTCCTTTCCACTAAGGCCCATGAAG
>NC_041389.1:585314553-585355969 GCF_002162155.2 Triticum dicoccoides
GTTCCCCGATAAATATCCGAAATCTCCCGAAACCATTCTGGTGTCCGAATACCTTCGTCCAATATATCAATCTTTATGTTTCAACCATTTCGAGACTCCTCGTCACGTCCGTGATCTCATCCGGGACTCAGAACAAACTTTGGTCATCAAAAACACATAACTCTTAATACAAATCGTCATCGGATGTTAAGCGTGCGGACCCTATGGGTTCGAGAACTATGCAGACATGATCAAGACACATCTCTTCCGATCAATAACCAATAGCGAAACGTGGATGCTCATATTGGCTCCTACATATTCTACGAAGATCTTTATCGGTCAAACTGCACAACAACATATGTTGTTCGCTTTGTCATCGGTATGTTACTTGCCCGAGATTCGATCATCGGTATCATC
The DNA here is from genome assembly GCF_002162155.2 of Triticum dicoccoides. NCBI lineage: Eukaryota > Viridiplantae > Streptophyta > Magnoliopsida > Poales > Poaceae > Triticum > Triticum dicoccoides. Next base: position 585,314,950 of record NC_041389.1, read on the forward strand.
ATACCTAGTTAAATCTCGTTACCAGCCAGTTTCTTTACTCATTCGGTAATGCTTCATCCCGCAACTAACTCATTAGTCACATTGCTTGCAAGGCTTATAGTGATGAACATTACCGAGAGGGCCCAGAGATACTTCTCCGATACATGGAGTGACAAATCCTACTCTTGATCTATGCAAACCCAACAAACACCTTCGGAGACACCTATAGAGCATCTTTATAATCACCAAGTTATGTTGTGACGTTTGATAGCACGCGAGGTGTTCCTCTGGTATTCGGGAGTTGCATAATCTCATAGTCAAAGGAACATGTATATGTCATGAAGAGAGAAGTAGCAATAAAACTATAACGATCATAATGCTAAGCATATGGATGGGTCTTTTCGATCACATCATTCTCTAATGATGTGACCCCGTTCATCAAATGACAACACATGCATGTCTATGGTTAGGAAACATAACCATCTTTGATTAACGAGCTAGTCAAGTAGAGGCATACTAGGGACACTATGTTTTGTCTATGTATTCACACATGTACTAAGTTTCCGGTTTATAAAATTCTAGCATGAATAATAAACATTTATCATGATATAAGGAAATATAAATAACAACTTTATTATTGTCTTTAGGGCATATTTCCTTCAGTCTTCCACTTGCACTAGAGTCAATAATCTAGATTACAAAGTAATGGTTCTAACACCCATGGAGTCTTGGTGCTGATCATGTTTTGCTCGTGGAAGAGGCTTAGTCAACGGGTCTATAACATTCAGATCCGCATATATCTTGCAAATCTCTATGTCTCCCTCCGCGACTTGATGAAGGATGGAATTGAAGCGTATCTTGATGTGTTTGGTTCTCTTGTGAAATCTGGATTCCTTTGCCAAGGTGTCATGGAAATATCACGCCAGATGTCCTCGTGAGAGGACTTAGTCGTGGAGCCATCGCGAAGGGTTAGCTTAATAAACCGGACAAAGGACACGCAGAATTTTATACTAGTTCGGCCTCTTGGAGGAAGGTAAAGGCCTACGTCTAGTTGTGATGGATTATTGGGGTTCTCGATAACCAGGTAGCTAAACACGCTATGCCTAGCTCTCGAGTTGTTGTTTCTTGTCCCTGAACCGCCACCGGGTCGTCCCCTTATATACACGGGTTGACGCCCGGCCGGTTTACAGAGTCCCGAGGCCGACTCATACAAGTGTCCGGCCCGGTCTCTCCTTTCCTTATCTTACAATACAAGTTACATGACTATGGCGGTTTACCACTATGGGCCCTAATCCGCCTTTGGGCTCCTGGCCTCTAAGCTTCATAATAAAGCACCATCTTCTGGGCCTTCGTGGGATTCAATATGGTTGAGTGTGAACCGGCCCCTCCTGGGCGGTTTATACTCAGTAGTTATATCCCCAACATTAGGCCCCATATTGATTTGAACCTGTTCATGTCAATCTTCAATACTTAGAAAAATCCTGTGAACATCTTCCTTCATTTCTCGTAAACCGCCATGATGTCTTCTTTTATAAACTTTGTTAAACCGCCGTGACATCATCCTCTGGACACAGCAACGGATCATCATGACGTCATCTCTATAAAAAATGATTAAAAAGATTCCCTTCATTTAATGGCATCCCGGAAATCGAGGTGACAGCTGCGCCTTTTGCCGCTTTGGACTCCTCGATTATTGCGCGTGTCGCTTACCTTCCGCCCCGTTATAAATAAACCCTAAGGGTCCTTCCATTTTCTCCCCTTTCTTCTCATCTTCCTCCTCGCGACCCGAAGAGCCCGAGCGCCACTGCCGCCGTCGACCTTTGAATCTGCACCGACCAAGGCCGCTGCATCACCCTGCTCGTACCAGACACTCTACGACACTCCTCCGCCGCCGAGTGGCCCTGGTAAGTTCTCTGTCCTGTAACCCTAGATCTCCATTAGGGCTTCGAGTTCATCCATGTTCGTCGCTGTTCATTAGTTCTTCTACGCCCTTCTCTTAGTATTTTACTGAGTATATAAATGCGCCTGCTAGCTTTGACCTGCAGCTAGATCCATTTTGTTCGTTCACCATACCATAGCATCTTGCCGCTCCCGAACGGACTCTCTTTGGATCGTCTCTATTCCTCTTAGCGCCATTGTAGGGCTCAGAAAAGTTTTCTTTACTTATCCACGGTACATCCAAAATTATACTGCTATATTGTGAAACCTATTTCTGTAAACACTTAGTAGTTTTTCAGCTCTGGCTCTTCTGCCTAAGGGCGGTTTAACCTTTGATAGTCAATCCGCCATACAACATTAGTCCTCACTTAAACAGCCAACTTGACTTGAATAGCAAATTTCCGGTTTAACACTGAGTAGTATACTTAAACCGTCAATCGTAAACCGGCTTTCTTTTTTTTTTCTTTCACAGTTTGCTTTTCCAAGATGACCAAACAATTCTCTGCTTGCAATTGGGTTCCGTCCTGGATCACGGAGACACAAATCAACGGATATGTCACCACTGGCGCTTTAGCCTCAAAAAGGGTCCTTCATTGGCGAGTTCCGGGCTCTGAATGCCCTCCTGAACCTCAAGATGGAGAGGTGATTGTATTTATGCAACACCTAGACCGGGGATTCAGCCCGCCCGGATCAAAGTTCTTCTGGGATGTCCTTGCGAGCTTTCAACTTCATCCACAAGATATTGGACCGAATACGTGTCCAATATATGCAACTTTCAAGTATTCTGTGAAGTTTACCTTCAAGAAGAACCATCTGTGGAGCTGTTCCGGGATTTTTTCCATTTAAACCGCCGCATGGAGTTCTCTGACGGTCCCAACACGGAACTTGGTGGGGTATCAATCCAAAAGAGAAAAGAAGTTGATTTTCCTCATGCAAAACACCACAACCATCCTAAAGATTGGAACCAAACTTGGTTTTATTGCTGGAATACTGCCCCTGCTGGAAAAAAAATCCCTTGTCGGGTTACCGCCCTCACCGGCTTAACAACGGACAGCCGTTACCTCTATGCTTAACTGCCCAAGAACGGAAAACTTATGCGCCTCAACTCGCCAAGCTCCGGGCTCTCATGGCCAACGGTTTGACTGGTATTGATCTTGTCCGCTGCTGGGTTTCCTGGGGTATCTTGCCTTTAAGTCGCCGCCCCGGATTAATGCATGAATATACGGGCAACGTCAAGGATCCTCAATGATATCACGAAATAGCAATGACAGACATTGAAGTTACTGAATCTGTGAAGAAGATGCTTGACGAACTGATCACCGCCTGTAGCCAGATCGGGTTGCCGCCTTTTTGCACCACCAACAAACCGCCAGCGGTAAAGTTTAACTTAATGCCCACTGATTCGCGTCCGCTTTAACAATGTGATAATGCTCCTTTCTTTTAATTTTGCAGGCCAACAACTCCTTCTGGAAACGTACTAAACCGGCTAGGGCTCCTTGTGCAAAGAGCAAGATCACCAAGAAAGCTGGCAAGAAGAAAACCACAGAGTCTTCTGATCCGCCAGAAGATATTGACGAATCAGATCCAGAGGTAGAACTTGATTCACTTGGTTCCTTTTCCATACACCTTATTGACAATAACTATTCCTAGGATGATGCGGCAGCCAGTCGTGCAGACCATGTTGAGGTAATCTCTCTTTCCTCCAATTCAGATCTTGTGCCGGTTCAAAGCTTCTGCCGTGCAGTTCAGAAAGTAAAATACTCTCACCCTCTTGCTTATTTGGATCCAAAATTTTCTTTGAAGACACATCAAGCTAAAGAACATCGCACAACCCGGCACAGTGGCCAGCAAATCACTTCTTCCGGTTTACCGGATACACCAACCCGGAAACGTCATCCAAAGGTTATTTGTTTTCCCGAAAAACTTTATCCTTTGAAGGGTTTCTTCAGATACCCACTTAATCCGTCTGATCCAAATTACCAGGCGTCTTCCAATTCATCTGGCGGTTCATCAACCACTCAGCTGCCTCCCCTTAAAACCGTCCCTGGGTAGGTATATTGTTCATGTTTTTCCTTCATAGTTCGGTTTACCGTGCTAATCTTTGTCGTGATGTCACAGTGCCAAAGCTCGCCTGAGTAAGAAGGCTAAAACCAGTACCCCCATTGGTGAAGTTGAACTGGAGAGGGTTGCTGAGGATACCAGTAGAAATACCGATGTTATGGATGATTCCATCCCACAAGGCGAGAACACTGAAGCTAATCCGCCGAAGGCTGACCCGGCCACTCATATTGATCCATCGAGCCCTCATGCTACCCCTCCAAGCCCGGCTGCTGATCCGCCGAGTCCAGCCAGGGGTACCAACAATCCACCAAGTCCGCCAAGAAATGATGATGATGATGTTGTAATTACTGGCATGGCTCACACCAGTCCTGGTAATACGGTTATCTTGGCCAAACATACCGCCAAGGAGGAATTCGCTGCTATGGGCAAGGGAAAAGGGAAAACGGATTTATCCAACTTCGTCAACCTTAGTGCTGAAGAACTTCATTCCGGCTTTTTAAACCGCCTGTACACTAGCCGTGATTTTGAAGCTGGTTTGGTGAACCTGATGAAGGAGCGTTATGAGGTATGAATACTTTGAAACTTGTTCTATTCTATATATCTTTTCCATTGTAGCCCCCAAGGGCCGGTTTTTTCTCCTGAAGATAAACCGGGACTTTGATATAAAGAACACTTCAACGTAGAAGCCCCCAAGGGCCGGTTTGTCTTCTTGAATACAAACCGGGTCTGTCTGTCCTTATTAATTGCCTTTCCTTTATGACTGATCAAATGTGCATTACCTCCAAGTGCCAAGCTTAATACCTGGATTGAGCCTTGGGACTTGAAAAATACTCACTTTAAAAAGCAATCCACATTAGCCCCCAAGTGCCAAGTGTATAATTTATTATGCGCTTGGGACTTTAAGAGATTTTTAACTGTTGTACCATCTGACTTTGCATGCGGACATGAGACCAAAGAGTCCCAAACCGCCGATCTTCAAGAAATCCTTAAGTTACAGCAAGAAGAGACCTCTAAAGCCAAAGAAGAGCTCAAGGGTGCCTTGTCAGCCATGGAGCAACTTAAAGAGGGCTTCAAAACTGAACGCACCAACTGGGAGACTGAAAGGGCTGCGTTATTGAAGCGGGCAGAAGATGCTGAAGCAGCCCTTAAACCGGTGGAAGAAGAACTGACGGGTCTGAAGCATCAAGTGAATTCCATGACGGCTGCCGTGTTTGGTAAGTACCTTAGAACACCTGCTCTGTAGTACTATCAACTCCGCTGGTTTAACTTGAATTTCTTAAACCGCCGCAGGAAATCGCATTACTCATCTTGGGACAAACGTGCGGATGAAGCTAAAAGCGGCCTATACGTTGATTGAGCAACTATATACCGGTGCTCAGCGAGTCATCTCTGCAGCTTCATACAATAGACCGGCACCAACATTGATCAAGGACACATTAACAAGATTATCCATGACGCCGACTCAGGTAGAGGAGGTGAAGCGATCTGCTGCCAGGGCTGGCGCTTTACTGGCACTGACTCCGGCCAAAGCATGGATATCTGACTTGGATCCGGTTGACATTGCCAAGGGATTTCCAGATGAACAGGCAGATGGATCAGCATTTGACATTGAAACACTCAAAGCTCTGACAAAGGAGATGCGTCCGCTGTCAAGTCAACTTGGTGAAGAGGCTAACCTGACGGTTCATTGGTCTTTTTATGATGAGAGGAATCAGCGGGTTGATACAACTGTGACAGAAGCGCAAAACCTTATCCCGCCAATTAGTAAGCACACTTACGCCCCTAATGTTGACCCGTCCAATCTGATAAGTGAAGAAGCTGTCTTTCAGGCTCTAACCTGGATTGACTGGACCACCCTTGACTTCCAGCCTCTGGGTGGAGAGGAGGAGGTTGAACCGGCGCCAGAAGATCCTTAAACTTCACGTTGTCCTGGCAATGAGTCTTAATCCGGAATTTGTGTTTCTTTGACAAACTTTGTTGTGTAAGAACAATCGACATTTTGGGCCTCAAAGCGCCTTGTAATAGGCTAGTTAAAACTCTTTGATTTGTTGTGCTGATGCACGACTTTTGTTGAACCGCCATGATAAATGCAATGTTTGATTATGCTTTGATAATGCGATCCTGAAGCCTGCATATAGAAACTTTGTCCTGGCGGTTTACCGCTGGACGGGTCATAATGCCCAAGATAAAGTCTGATTGATAATCAAACCTTAAGAAATATGAAATAACTCATACCTGTGATGTGATATCACTTAGTTGGTTTACCAACTTTGATTGTAATAAGGGTGAAGATCCAAATCTTGAGTTTGTATAACTCCACCATATACTGATGGCGTATAATAAGTCATGCCGGGTTACGATGAACACCAGACGATCAAAACTGGCGACAAGTAGTCAAAGCCAGGCCGAGTTAATAAACTCCGGTTTGATAATAAGGTCTGTCAACTTGTAGTTGAAAACCAAGCCGGGTTAATAAACACCGAGTTAATATGATGACTGAAAAAGCCATACCGGATCAAAAGATACTGGTTCAACATAGAATTTGTCAAAAGAAATAAATAGTGACAAAGGCGAATAAAACCGTGTAGTTGAGGCTTTTCGAGGGCTGCTAGGCCCATATTCGAGGCTTTTTGTGGGCTGCCAGGCCGCTGAGTTAAACCATTTGACAAAGCCTTTTAAGACGGGCCTCCAACTAACCAATCACCTTTTTAACTTTGACAAGTTTAGGGTCTCAATGAGAGTAACTATCAAACGTTCGGCGGGTCATGCCAGGATTACCTGGATTGGAGTGGCTTACTTGATGAAGGCAGGTTAACCCGGGGTTTTAGGTAAATATACCAGGCTTCCAAGCCGTGAGTCGATACCCAGCTACAAGGGTCCTTTCAAACTCTTTGTTACTTTACACAAAGAGCCCCCAAGTAACTTGATGAGATGTGCTCATTGGGTGCCTATGTTTGAGCTGTGCTAGCATCCAGACTCTCTTTGGTCCCTTGGGTGTGAAGCTCCCAAGCTGTATTGTGGCATGATAGCCGGTTCAATAGGTAGTACTCCGCTTTGTCAGCTGAAGCCCCCATGTAACTCAAAGGATATTTGAGAAAAAACCGCAGAGGCCCTGCTTATAGCAAGGATGTTGGTTTATTTTATTGATCATAATATATACATTGTCGAAATATGTACATAAGAGAAGCCTATGGCTCAAGTGTAGTAAGGCCGTAGGAGAGCTATGTTCCACGGCTGCCGGGTCTCCTCCTCAGAGCTGCGTGAGTTGTCTCGAACGTCAATGAGGTAGTATGATCCGTTGTGCAGATTCTTGCTGACCACGAAGGGTCCTTCCCAAGGTGGGGATAACTTGTGCATATCGGTCTGATCCTGGATATCGGAGACTAATCAAACGAAGTACAGGGACTAATCTGTAAAAACTTTAATCACAGAAGGGTCCCTGGCAGAAAACTAAAATAAAAAGAAAAATCCTATCGAACGAACGTTCGCTACAGAAGCATAAACGACGAATTCGTCCACTACAGAGGCTTAACTAATGAACGTCCGCTATCTAGCAGAAAACGGTTTAAAAAATGAATTGATCTGGTCCATTGGATCCAGATCTGACGGTGGGGAAGGAGCGGGAAGTTACCGCGGCGGCGGAAGTCGCCGGTGACGGGGGAGATGGCGGCGGCGGCTCGGGTCCGATCGGGGCAGCGGCTCCAGTCGTCGAGGAGGGCAACGAAAGGGTCTGGGAGGGGCAGTGCGGCGAGGCGAGGAGAATGGCGACGTCGGCGGAGGTCGAGGGAGGCAGAACGAGGCGCGGTGGCGGCGACAGATCTCGGCGGAGGCGGAAACTCCGGCGAGGGCAGCGGTGACGCGATGCGGGCCGAGGCGGCGACAAAAACGGAATCCGGGGTTCCCGGGGCGCGCTTTATAGGAGGGCGGGGCGGCTCCGAAGCGTGGAGGAGGGGGCAAGGCGCGAGGTGGCGAGGTCGGGCACGGCGGCGGCGATGCGTGCTCGCTCGGGACTCCTTCCCGAGCTGGAAAACGAGCGAGGCGCGGCGTCGGGCCGGCTGGTCCGTGGCCTGGCGATTTGCTGGGCCGGCCCAGTTCGGTGGCCTAGAAGTTTTTTTTACAAACAAATAGACAAAAATAAAAAAAAATAAAAAAAAACCACAAATACTAAAAATGATATATAGGCATATTATATATCAAAATTTTCAGAAAAAGGTTTCCTACAAGATGAACATTATTCTAGCTTCAATTAAAGTCCACAAAAATTCTAATAATTCAAACAGTGCTACTGACCTATTTAAAACCCAATAAAATCATTTAAAAAAAATACCAAAATGGTTTCAAATTTTATTTCTCTCCAATTTTCTACTATAGGGAATCATGTTACCCTAATTTCCATATATTTTATTTTCGGAGAAAAATAATTTGAATAAAACCAAATAAGTCCAAATTGAAAATAATTTTCAAAGGAACTTTAAATTGGATTTTTTTTAAAGTCCCAACTCATATTTCAAATGTTTTGAAGAAGTCATTTTATCTTCTCTCATGAAAATCATTGAGTTGCTTGAAGTTTCTGAAATTGAAAAATATTTCCAAATGAAATTCAAATCTCTTCAAAACCCTTTTCATTTATTTAAATGGAAGAAGTAATATTATCTTCACTCCAGGGTTTTGTGTTTGAAAAGTATTTGAATCCATGGAGATCAGAAAGCAAAGGTGAAAGTTTGGGAAAGTCCTTTTATTCCCTCTCATTTAACTTTCAAAAGTTTCCAATTTCACTCAATCAATCACACAACAATCAAACAAACAATCATCTATCTATTTTATATAACATTCCAAAATTTAGAATTTTGGGATGTTACAGAAGGGGTGTAGCTGGTTCTCTGTCCAACTGGGTAGGGGTACAATCTGCGTGAGTCTGGGTTATGTGTGGTGGGGCTGGTTCTTGGGCAAGTACAACCGTGGTTCTATCTGCATCGACAGGTAACACGATCTTTTCTGAAGAACGTGTTTTTACTCCCACAGATACTGCCATCATCCCCTCCAATTCAAATGGCTGATAAACAAGAGAAGTAGTTGAATGTACAGACATTGTAAGATAGACAGATGCAATGGATAGTAGGGAAGAAAATAGGGCATGAAATAATTCACATTTATGTTGTCTAACCAAACTGAATAGTAGGACATAATTTCATATATGATGGCTAATTAAACAGGATAACATGACATAGTTTCACATGTATGATGACTAACTAAACAAGATAGAATGACATACTTCAAAATATGATGACTATGTAAACAGGATGACATGATATAACTATACGATGTGTCTATTAAAGTGGTTGGCATGCCATAAATCATAAACATGCCGTCGATGGAAACATGATGGCATGATATAATTCACGGATAGAATGACATAATTTAAAATATGATGACTATGTAAATAGGATAAGATGATATAACTATATTATGTCTTTAGAAAACGGGTTGGCATGCCATAAGTCAGATACATGTTGTCTATGTAAACATCATGGCATGATATAATTCAAATATATGATTTATATACTAAGGAAGTGAGCAGAGGGCAATCGCATATATGATGTGTCAACTAAGGAGATGGCATTCAATATTGTGTATATGATGTAAAAACTAAGCATTGCAATACAACATATGCATGATATGAGTAATATAACCCTGCCAATTTTGAGCATACACCTCAGGGGGATAATAGGATTGGTCATCTGCCTCTGAATCCTCCTCTGAAGAGCAATCTGTAACCGGCAAGATATCTGCTTCAGCAGGTAGCATTGTCTGCTCTGAAGACCTTGTTTTCACTCCAGATTTCTCCATCACCAATTCAAATGGCTGATGCACAGGAAGAGCAGTTGAATATACAAACATTGTCGACAAGAGCAATGAGAAATACAAAAAAAAGGACGGCATGATATAATTCACATATATGACGCTTGGCTAAACATCATGGCATTGCATAATTCACATATATAATGCCTTGCAACAAGATAACATTGCATAATTCACATATATAATGTCTTGCAACAAGATGGCATTGCATAATTCACATATATGGTAATTAGAGACTAAACATGTGGCATTCACACAAAGCATGTCTAAACTAAGCAAATGACATAGCAATGCAAGATACCATACGCACGATATGAGCAACATAACCCTGCCAAGTTAGAGCATGCACCTCGGGGGGGGGGGGGATAGGACTGGTCATCTGTCTCTGAATCCTCCTCTAAGGAGCTACCTGTAACCAGCAAGACATGCGCTTCGTCAGATAGCATTGTCTGCTCTGAAGACCTTGTTTCCACTCTAGATTTTTCCATAACCGTGCCGAATGGCTGATGCACAGGAAGAGTAATTAAATGTACTAAAATTGTTGACAAATTTAACACGTAATAAAAATATGATGGCACGATATAATTCACATATAAGATGACTGGCTAACCAGGGTGGCATTGCAAAATTCACATATATGATGTCTGGCTAAACAAGATGACATTGCATGATTCACATATACGTTAAAGAAACTAAACAGATGGCATTGCATGATTCACATATATGATAAATAAATGAAACAGATGGCATTGTCACAAAGCATGTCTAAACTAAGCAGATGGCATCTTTCATATATACAATAAGCAATGCAAGGCACCATATGCATGATATTACCAACATCAGCATGCCAAGTTAGAGCGAAGACCTCATGGGGTAAATAGGAGTGGTCTTCTCCTTCTGAATCCTCCTCAGAACAGTTATCTTCCTCTTGATTACGATCCGAAATGGGTTGAGGGGGGCTGCCTTTGCGCCCACCATGGAGCGACGTCTGCATGAAATTTTATTGCCACACAAGGCTCGTCTCTTTTGCTCTAAATAATCAGTTCCATTGTGTACAATAACTAGCATGCATAGGAATAAAACATAGTGAGATTATGTAAGGAGTGCATGCACAAATCCAGAGTGATGGTAGCAACCTGTTGATAGACCCAAAACCAATGATAGCAGGCAGATAATAGCTTTAGTTAAAAAATACAGATAATGGCTCCTTTAATGTTTATTTGCACTCATCATGAAACTCATAGTAGACACCCGAGATTAACCAGATAGTAGATAGATAGTACTGATTGCTGCCCCAATGTGTACCCCACAACCATTTAAAAACTCAAGTTTCAGCATTATTTTGGACCTGACTCGGAGTCTAATAGGTGAAAACGATGATAATATAGCATGTTGATGACCCACAAGTGTAAGGGATCTATCGTAGTCCTTTCGATAAGTAAGAGTGTCAAACCCAACGAGGAGAAGAAGGAAATGATAAGCGGTTTTCAGTAAGGTTTTCTCTGCAAGCACTGAAAATGTAGGTAATAGATAGTTTTGTGATAAGATAAATTGTGACGAGTAACAAGCAATAAAAGTAAATAAGGTGCAACAAGGTGGCCCAATCCTTTTTGTAGCAAAGGACAAGCCTGGACAATTTCTTATAATGATAAAAGCGCTCCCGAGGACACATGGGAATTATCATCAAGCTAGTTTCATCATGCTCATATGATTCGCGTTCGGTACTTTGATAATTTGATATGTGGGTAGACCGGTGCTTGGGTACTGCCCTTACTTGGACAAGCATCGCACTTATGATTAACCCCTATTGCAAACATCCGCAACTACAACAAAAGTATTAAGGTAAACCTAACCATAGCATGAAACATATGGATCCAAATCAGCCCCTTACGAAGCAACGCATAAACTAGGGTTTAAGCTTCTGTCACTCTAGCAACCCATCATCTACTTATTACTTCCCAATGCCTTCCTCTAGGCCCAAATAATGGTGAAGTGTCATGTAGTCGACATTCACATAACACCACTAGAGGAAACACAACATACATCTCATCAAAATATCGAACGAATACCAAATTCACATGACTACTAATAGCAAGACTTCACCCATGTCCTCAGGAACAAACGTAACTACTCACAAAGCATATTCATATTCATAATAAGAGGTGTAATAATATGCATTAAGGATCTGAACATATGATCTTCTACCAAGTAAACCAATAAGCATCAACTATAAGGAGTAATCAACACTACTAGCAACCCACAGGTACCAATTTGTGGTTTTGGATACAAGATTGGATACAAGAGATGAACTAGGGTTTGAAAGGAGAGGGTGCTGGTGAAGATGTTGATGGAGATTGACCCCCTCCCGATGAGAGGATCGTTGGTGATGACGATGGTGATGATTTTCCCTCCCGGAGGGAAGTTTCCCCGGCAGAATAGCTCTGCCGGAGCTCTAGATTGGTTCCGCCAAGGTTCCGCCTCGTGGCGGCAGAGTTTCGTCCCGTAATCTTGCCCACAATTTTTCCAGGATAAAACCGTTCATATAGCAGAAGGTGGACACCGGAGGGCCTCCAGGGGGCCCAGGAGACAGGGGCGCACCCAGTAGGGGTGGGCGCGCCCCCACCCTCCTGGCCAGGGTGTGGGCCCCCTGAGGTGTTTCTTCCACTCAATAATTCTTATTAATTCCAAAAATAAGTTTCGGGGAGTTTCAGGTCTTTTGGAGCAGTGTAGAATTGGTTTCCAATATTTGCTCCCTTTCCAGCCAGAATTCCAGCTGCCGGCATCCCCCCTCTTCATGGTAAACCTTATAAAATATGAGAATAGCCATAAGTATTGATATATAATGTGTAATAACAGCCCATAATGCAGTTAAAATTGATATAAAAGTATGATGCAAAATGTACGTATCAACTCCCCCAAGCTTAGACCTCGCTTGTCCTCAAGCGGAAGCCAAAATCGAAAATTATGTCCACATGTTTAGAGATCGAGGTGTCTATAAAAATAAAATACGGACATGAGGGCATCATGATTATTCTTATAACAGCAACATAAATAGATTTTGTCGTATGATTTCTTATGCTCAATTAACAATCAATTCACAATGTCAAGTATGGTTCAGAAACATCATTGAAAGCTAACAAACTATAATCTCAGTCATTGAAGCAATTGCAATTTATCATAACATCAGAAAGAGTCAAGAATAGAGCTTTTCAGCAAGTCCACATACTCAACTATCATGTAGTCTTCTACAATTGCTAACACTCACGCAATACTTGTGGTTATAGAGTTAGCAATTGTAGAAGACTACCTGATATGTTGGGAGGCAACATAATAAACACTGAGAAAGATAGGGGCTTATTATGTTGCCTCCCAACGTATTCACCTTTAGGTGATGTCAACAGTAATAGTCCATGCTAACGAACATCCAATTGGATATATATATCATGATCTTTCAAACACGAGGAGCTTGCCAAAGGATAAAATTAAAAAGGGAAAGGTGAAAATCAACTTGACTCAAGCATAAAGTAAAAACATAAAGTAAAAGATAGGCCCTTCGCAGAGGGAAGCAGAAGTTGGCATGCACTTTTAGGGTTGGATACACAAAATCTTAATGCGAAAGAATGTCACTTTATATTGCCACTTGTATATGGACCTTTATTATGCAGTCCATCGCTTTTATTGCTTCCATAACAAGATCGTATAAAGCTTATTTTCTCCACACTAATAAGTCATGCATATTTAGAGAGCAATTTTTATTGCTTGCACCGATGACAACTTACTTGAAGGATCTTACTCAATCCATAGGTAGATATAGTGGACTCTCATGGCAAAACTGGGTTTAAGGATATTTGGAAGCACAAGTAGTATCTCTACTTGGTGCTAGGAATTTGGTTAGCATGAGGGGGAAACGCAGGCTCAACATGTTTTGGAAGGTCAATGACAATATACTTTAACTGAGATGTGAGAAAACATAAACCATTACGTTGTCTTCCTTGTCCAACGTCGACTCTTTTAGCATGTCATACTTAATGAGTGCTCACAATCATAAAAGATGTCCAAGATAGTATATTTATATGTGAAACCTTTCTTTCCTTATTACTTCCTATTAATTGCAACGATGACCAAAACTACGTTTATCAATTCTCAACAACTTTTAAGTGTCATACTTTCTATGTGTGAAGTTATTACTATCCATAAGATCAATATGAACTCTTTTATTCTTTTTATTCTTTTTATTTTCTCAAGATCAGAGCAAGATAGCAAAGCCCTTCACTCAACACTAATATTTATTATATATATATAGCTCATGGACTCGATTACATAAAGAGATCACAAAGCAAAACTCAAAACTACTTGATATCAAAACTTCAATCTACTAGATCAAGATACTACTAAAAGGATCGAACTAAATAAAACGGTAAAGATAGTAGTGTGATGGTGATATGATATCAGGGCACCTCCCCCAAGCTTGGAAGTTGCCAAGGGGAGTGCCCATACCCATGTGATTATGTCTTTGGAGGTGATGGAGGTGGTGATGATGATGGTGACTTCTTCCTCAATTTAAGCTTGAGTATAATGTTTTTCTCTTTTAGGTCTTCGATCTCCCGCTCAAGACTTAATACTCTTTTGCATAGTTCCTGCTTATTTTCCTGCAAGAGACGAAAAGGGATAAACTCGAATGGAACTTCATCTTCGTCTGAGCTTGTTTCCTCCTTTCCCTTATGCTCATAGTCTTCTTCTTCCTCCGTGGTCGAGCCACTATGGTCCAAGTCCCCGTAGACCTTAGGGTCTGCAAGGTAATCAGCCACATAGCTTTCTCCCTCCGAATCTTGAGATGACATGTTGCTTAAACCTGTGGCAGAAATAGCTCGAAACGAAAACAATTTTTTTTGCGTGATACGGTAGTCAAAACTTTCGGGAGATTATATAATGAATTTTTACCGACCAAAATACGTAACATGCAAGAAAACGGAGTCCGGGTGGCACACGAGGTGTCCACGAGACAGGGGGCGCGCCTAGTAAGGGTGGGCGTGCCCTCGACTCTCGTGGAGGCCTCGTGTCCTTCTCGGACTACTTCTCTCGTCCTAAAATTCTTAAATATTCCAAAACTGATAAAAATTGCCATTAGAATTGTTTTGGAATCGGTTTACTTACCGTACCACATACCTATTCCTTTTCAGAGTCTGGAACGTTCTGGAAAGTGTCCCTTATGTATTCCTCTGGGGTTACTGTTTCAATAATATTAGTTTCAACATTGATAGGATTACCTGAAATATAATGTTTAATTCTTTGACCGTTAACCACTCTTGGACTTGTGCCTTTGAAGTTGTTGATTTTTATAGCACCCGAATGATAGACCTCCTCAATAACGTAAGGACCTTCCCATTTAGAGAGAAGTTTTCCTGCAAAAAATCTTAGACGAGAGTTGAATAGTAACACATAATCACCTACGTTAAACTCACGCTTTTGTATCCTTTTGTCATGCCAGCATTTGACTTTTTCTTTAAATAGCTTGGCATTCTCATAGGCTTGGGTTCTCCATTCATCAAGTGAGCTAATATCAAACAACCTCTTCTCACCGGCAAGTTTAAAGTCATAGTTGAGCTTTGTGATAGCCCAATATGCTTTATGTTCAAGTTCTAGAGGTAAATGACAAGCTTTTCCATAAACCATCTTATACGGAGACATACCCATAGGATTTTTATATGTAGTTCTATAATCCCATAGTGCATCATCAAGTTTCTTAGACCAATTCTTTCTAGATCTATTAACAGTCTTTTGCAAAATTAATTTGAGCTCTCTATTGCTCAACTCTACTTGACCACTAGACTGCGGGTGATAAGGAGATGCGATTCTATGATTAACATCATACTTAGCAAGCATCTTACGAAAAGTACCATGAATAAAATGTGAACCACCATCAGTCATAAGATATCTAGGGACTCCGAACCTCGAAAAAATAACTTCTTTAAGCATTTTGATAGAAGTGTTATGATCAGCACTACTAAGTGGAATAGCTTCTACCCACTTAGTAACATAATCAACAGCAACTAAAATATGTCTATATCCATTAGAGGCAGGAAAAGGTCCCATATAATCAAAGCCCCAAACATCAAACGGTTCAATAACAAGAGAATAATTCGTAGGAATTTCTTGACATCTACTAATATTACCAATTCTTTGACATTCATCACAAGACAAAACAAACTTACGGGCATATTTGAAGAGAGTAGGCCAATAAAAACCGGATTGTAATACCTTATGTGCAGTTCTGTCTCCAGAGTGGTGTCCTCCATATGATTCATAGTGACACTTGCGTAGGATCTATTCATGTTCACGCTCAGGTACACAACGTCTAATAAACCCATCTAATCCTTCTTTACAAAGGTGTGGGTCATCCCAGAAGTAATGTCTTAAATCATAAAAGAACTTTTTCTTTTGCTGGTATGTAAAACTAGGAGGTATAAATTTAGCAACAATGTAATTAGCATAATTAGCATACCAAGGAGCGGTATGAGAAGCATTAATGACCACTAATTGTTTATCAGGAAAGCTATCATCAATAGGCAGTGGGTCATCAACAACATTCTCTAACCTAGACAAGTTGTCTGCAACGGGGTTCTCAGCTCCCTTTCTATCAATAATATGCAAATTAAATTCTTGGAGCAAGAGAACCCATCTAATGAGTCTAGGATTAGCATCTTTCTTTTCCATAAGATATTTAATAGCAGCATGATCAGTGTGATAGTAACTTTGGAATCAACAATATAAGGTCTAAACTTATCACATGCAAACACAACTGCTAAGAATTCTTTTTCAGTAGTAGCATAATTTCTCTGGGCAGTATCAAGAGTCTTACTAGCATACTGGATAACATTCAATTTCTTATCAACTCTTTGCCCTAGAACAACACCTACAGCATAATCACTAGCATCACACATAGTTTCAAAAGGTAAATTCCAAGCAGGTGGATGAACAATAGGTGCAGTGATCAAAGCTTTCTTAAGTATTTCAAATGCTTTTATGTCCTTGGGACATGGCATCTTTTCAATAGCATCCACTTTAGCTTTATCAACTTCAATACCTCTCTCAGAGATCTTGTGCCCCAAGACAATGCCTTCATTAACCATAAAGTGGCACTTTTCCCAATTAAAGACAAGACTAGTGTCTTCGCATCTCTGCAAAACTTGATCAAGGTTGCTCAAGCAATCATCAAAGGAGGATCCATAAACGGAGAATCATCCATGAATACCTCACAAATCTTTTCACAAAAGTCAGAGAATATAGCCATCATACATCTTTGAAAGGTAGCAGGTGCATTACATAAACCAAAAGGCATACGTCTATAAGCAAAAGTACCGAAAGGGCAAGTAAAAGTAGTTTTTGATTGATCCGTCGCTGACACAGGTATTTGAGAGAAACCAGAATAACCATCTAGAAAGCAGAAATGTGTATGTTTGGATAGTCTTTCTAGCATTTAATCAATAAAAGGTAAAGGGTAATGATCTTTCTTAGTAGCTTTATTTAATTTACAGAAATCAATTACCATCCTATAACCTATAATAGTTCTTTGCGCAATTAATTCATCTTTATCATTAGGAACAACAGTAATACCTCCCTTTTTAGGGACACAATGGACAGGACTTACCCATTCACTATCAGCAACGAGATAAATTATACCTCCCTCAAGGAGCTTTAGTATCTCCTTTCTTACCACTTCTTTCATCTTGGGATTCAGTCGTCGTTGAGGATCTCTAACTGGTTTGACATCATCCTCTAAACTAATTTTATGTTGGCATAACGTGGGACTAATGCCCTTAAGATCATCAAGAGTATATCCAATGGCAGCACGGTGCTTCTTCAGAGTTTTCAATAATCTTTCTTCTTCTTGTTCCGAAAGGTTAGCACTAATAATAACAGGATATATCTTCTTTTCATCAAGATAAGCATACTTAAGATTATTAGGTAATGGTTTGAGTTCAAACACAGGATAACCCTTGGGTGGAGGGGGATCCCCTAGAATTTTAACGGGAAGGTTATGTTTTAGAATAGGTTCCTGTTTAAGGAACACTTCCTCTATTTCCCTTCTTTCTTTCATAAACATATCATTTTCATGGTCTAGCAAGTATTGTTCTAACGGATCAGTAGGAGGTACGACAATAGAAGCAAGACCAATTATTTCATCTTTACTAGGTAATTCTCTATCACGAGGTTGTCTACGAAATTTAGCCAAATTAAACTCATTAGTCATATCATCCAAGCCAATCGTAACAACATCATTTTCACAATCAATCCTAGCATTAACAGTGTTCAAGAAGGGTCTACCAAATATAATGGGACAAACGTTATCTTGTGAGGAACTAAGAACAAGAAAATCAGCAGGGTATTTAACTTCCCCACATAAGACTTCAACATCTCTAACAATCCTAATTGGTGAAATAGTATCTCTATTTTCAAGCTTGATAGTAACATCAATACCTTCCAATTCAACGGGTGCAATATCATGCATAAATTCTTTATATAAATCATAGGGTATTGCACTAGCACTAGCACCCATATCACATAAGCCATGATAACAATGATCTCCTATTTTAACAGAAATAACAGGCATGCCTACAACGGGTCTATCCATCTTAGCATCTGGTTTTGCAATATTAGTGATGTCTACTACACAACCTTCTTCTTGTAGACGTTGTTGGGACTGCAAGTGCACAGGTTTGTAGGACAGTAGCAAATTTCCCTCAAGTGGATGACCTAAGGTTTATCAATCCATATGAGGCATAGGATGAAGATGGTCTCTCTCAAACAACCCTGCAACCAAATAACGAAGAGTCTCTTGTGTCCCCAACACACCCAATACAATGGTAAATTGTATAGGTGCACTAGTTCGGCGAAGAGATGAAGATACAAGTGCAAAATAGATAGTAGATATAGGTATTTGTAATCTGAAATTATAAAAACAGCAAGGTATCGAGCGATAAAAGTGAGCATAAATGGTATTGCAATGATAGGAAACAAGGCCTAGGGTTCATACTTTCACTAGTGCAAGTTCTCTCAACAATAATAACATAGATAGATCATATAACAAGCCCTCAACATGCAACAAAGAGTCACTCCAAAGCCACTAATAGCGGAGAACAAACATAGAGATTATGGTAGGGTACGAAACCACCTCAAAGTTATCCTTTCTGTTCTAACTATTCAAGAGTTCATAGTAAAATAACATAAAGCTATTCTTTCCGTTCAATCCATCATAGAGTTCATACTAGAATAACACCTTAAGACACAAATCAACCAAAACCCTAATGTCACCTAGATAGTCCATTGTTACCTCAAGTATCCGTGGGCATGATTATACGATATGCGTCACAAAATCACAGATTCATCCAACCAACATAAAAGTACTTCAAAGAGTGCCCCAAAGCTACTACCAGAGAGTCAAGAACGTGTGCCAACCCCTATGCATAGGTTCATGGGCGGAACCCGCAAGTTGGTCACCAAAACATACATCAAGTGGCACATGATATCCCATTGTCACCATAGATAATCATGGCAAGACATACATCAAGTGTTCTCATAAAGACTCAATCCGATAAGATAACTTCAAAGGGGAAACTCAATTCATCACCAGAGAGTAGAGGGGGAGAAACATCTTAAGATCCAACTACAATAGCTAAGCTTGGGATACATCAATATCGTGCCATAGAGGAACACGAGAGAGAACACGTGAGAGAGAGATCAAACACATAGCTACTGGTACATACCCTCATCCCCAAGGGTGAGATACTCCCTTCTCGTCATGGATAGAGCCGGGATGATGAAGATGGCCTCCGGTGATGGGATCCCCCTCCGGCAGGGAACATGGTCCCGATTGGTTTTTGGTGGCTCTAGAGGCTTGCGGCGGCGGTACTCCCGATCTAGGTTCTGTTCTGGAAGTTTTTGAGTACGTAGGTATATATGGGTGCAGGAAGTACGTTGGTGGAGCTACGGGGGTCCCACGAGGCAGGGGGGCGCGTCCTCCACCCTCATGGTCAGCCCGTATCTCCCCTGACATGCACTCCAAGTTCCCTGGGTGGCTTTCCTTCCAAAAACAACTTCTCCAGTTGATTTCATTCCGTTTTGACTCCATCTGATATTCCTTTTCCTCGAAACACTGAAATAGGCATAAAACAGCAAATCTGGGCTGGGCCTCCGGTTAATAGGTTAGTCCCAAAAATAATATAAAAGTGGATAATAAAAACCAATATTGCCTAAAACAGTAGATAAAGTAGCATGGAGCAATCAAAAATTATAGATACGTTGGAGACGTATCAAGCATCCCCAAGCTTAATTCCTGCTCGTCCTCGAGTAGGTAAATGAAATTTTTTTTGATGCAGAGTGATACTTTGGCATAATTTCAATGTAAATCTTCTTAATTGTGATATGAATATTCAGATCCGAAAGATTCAAGACAAAAGTTCATATGACACAAAAATAATAATACTTCAAGCATACTAATCAAAGCAATCATGTATTCTCAAAATAACATGGCAAAAGAAAGTTCATCCCTACAAAATCATATAGTTAGGCTATGCTTCATTTTCGTCACACAAAGATGTTCCCAACTTCTATACCCTCGATGACAAGCCAAGCAATTGTTTCATACTTAAATAGTCTCAAACGTTTTCAACTTTCACGCAATACATGAGCGTGAGCCATGGATATAGCACTATGGGTGGAATAGAATATGATGATGGGGATTGTGTGGAGAAGACAAAAAAGGAGAAAGTCTCACATTGACGAGGATAATCAACGGGCTATGGAGATGCCCATTAATTGATGTCAACATGATCAGTAGGGATTGACATGCAACAGATGCACTATAGCTATGAATGCTCAACAAAAGAAAACTAGTGGGTGTGCATCCAACTCGCTTGCTCATGAAGACCTAGGGCATTTGAGGAAGCACATCGTAGGAATATGCAAGACAAGTTTTATAATGAAAAATTCCCACTAGTATAAAAGGACAACTTATGAGACTCACTACATGAAGAATAAGGTGCTACTTTGAAGCACAATATATGAGACTCACTACATGAAGAACAAGGTGCTACTTTGAAGCACAAGTGTGTAAAAAGAGATAGTAGCATTAACCTTTTTATTTTCGTTGGCCTTTCTTTTTTTATTTTTGGCCTTTCTCTCTCTTTTTTGGGCAATGCTCTAATAATGATGATCATCACACTTCTATTGATTACAACACAAGGATTACAACTCGAAACTTAGAACAAGATATGACTCTATATGAATGCCTCCGGCGGTGTACCGGGATGGTGCAATGAATCAAGAGTGACATGTATGAAAAATAATGCATGGTGGCTTTGCCACAAATACGATGTCAACTACATGACCATGCAATGGCAATATGACAAAAGTAATGTATGTCATGACGATGATGATGGAACTTGCATGGCAATATATCTCGGAATGGCTATGGAAATGCCATAATAGGTAGGTACGGTGGCTGTTTTGAGGAAGATATAAGGAGGTTTATGTGTGATAGAGCGTATCATATCACGGGGTTTGGATGCACCGGCGAAGGTTGCGCCAACTTTCAAGGTGAGAAAGGGCAATGCATGGTACTGAAGAGGCTAGCAAAGGCGGAAAGGTGAGAGTGCGTATAATCCATGGACTCAACATTAGTCAAAAGAACTCATATACTTATTGCAAAAATTTAGAAGTCACGCGCATGCTCCTAGGGGGATAGATTGGTAGGAAAAGACCATCGCTCGTCCCCGACCGCCACTCATAAGGATGCACAAGCCAGGTACACTTCATGTTTCAAATTTGTTACACAACTTTAACCATACGTGCATGCTATGGGACTTGAAAACTTCAACACAAGAATTTCTCAAATTCACAATCACCTAACTAGCACGACTTTGATATTATCACCTCCATATATCAAAACAATTATCAAGCATCAAACTTATCTTAGTATTCAACGCACTCAAAAGAAAGTTTCACATATCTTGAATACCAAGTATATTAACATTAAGCAAATTACCATGCTATTAACGACTCTCAAAATAATCTAAGTGAAGCATGAGAGATCAAATAGTTTCTTTAAAATAAATCCACCACCGTGCTCTAAAAGATATAAGTGAAGCACTAGAGCAAAAACTAAAAACTACTCCGAAAGATATAAGTGAAGATCAATGAGTAGTCGAATAATTATGCAACTAAACGAAGGCTCTCTCTCACTAATTTAAGATCTTGATACTTTATTCAAACAGCAATCAAAGCTAAAGGAAACTGCATTGCAAGGATAGCACAACTCATGTGAAGAAGCAAAAACTTAGGCTCAACCGATACTAACCGATAGTTGTTGAAGAAAAAAGGTGGGATGCCTACCGGGGCATCCCCAAGCTTAGATGCTTGAGACTTCTTGAAATATTATCTTGGGGTGCCTTGGGCATCCCCAATCTTGAGCTTTTGTGTTTCCTTAATTCATCTCATATCATAGTTTCTCTTCTTTTTATCAAAAGCTTCATTCAGAACAAACTCAACAAGAACTCGTGAGATAGGTTAGTATAAACCAATGCAAAACCTTTTCATTTTCTACTGTAACAAATCACTTAAATAATTATTCAACATTGAATACTAAATGCCTCTGCATATTTAATACTCCTATCCTCAAATAGAATCATTAAACAAGCAAACATATGCAAACATTGCAACCATAACAGCAATCTGTCAAAACAGTACAGTCTGTAAAGAATGCAAGAGTAACAATACTTACCTGACTCCAAAAATTATGAACTAAAATTCCCACTGTAATAACTTTATCAGATCTTAATATGCAAAAAGATTCAACATTATACCATGCTCTGACTTTTCTAGGGAATTTTTGCTACAGCGGTAAACTTTCTGTTTTCAAACAGCAACATGTATACGAGCAAAATAAGCATGGCAAAGGCTATCCTTGACTTTTTGATTGAAACTAAAGATGCAAAACATTATTATAACTAACAGAAATCAAAAACTAACAAAATAAAATGATGCTCCAAGCAAAACACATATCATGTGGTGAATAAAAATATAGCTCCAAGTGAAGTTACCGATGAACGAAGACGAAAGAGGGGATGCCTTCCGGGGCATCCCCAAACTTAGGCTCTTGGTTGTCCTTGAATATTACCTTGGGGCGCCTTGGGCATCCCCAAGCTTAGGCTCTTGCCACTCCTTATTCCATAGTCCATCGAATCTTTACCCAAAACTTGAAAACTTCAACCACACAAAACTCAGCACAAAACTCGTAAGCTCTGTTAGTATAAGAAAATAAAACCACCACTTAGGTACTGTAATGAACTCATTATTAATTCATATTGGTGTAATATCTACTGTATTCTAACTTCTATACGGTTCATACCACTTAATACTAGCCATATATGCATCAAAATAAGCAAACAACACATAGAAAACAGAATCTGTCAAAAACAGAACAGTCTGTAGTAATGTGTTTAAACGTATACCTCTGGAACCCCAAAAATTCTCAAATAAATTGCTGGACCTGAGGAATTTGTCTATTAATCATATGCAAAAAGAATCAACCTAAAATCACTCTCCAGTAAAAAATGGCAGCCATTCTCGTGAGCGCAAAAGTTTCTGTTTTCTACAGCAAGATCATATAAACTTCACCCAAGTCTTCCCAAAGGTTCTACTTGGCACTTTATTGAAACAAAAGCTATAAAACATGATTAATACAGTAGCATAATCATGTGTACACACAAAAACATTAAGGATAAATATTAGGTTGTCTCCCAACAAGCGCTTTTCTTTAATGCCTTTCTAGCTAGGCATGATGATGACAATGATGCTCACATAAAAGATAAGAATTGAAACATGACAGGAGCATCATGAAGAATATGACTAGCACATTTAAGTCTAACCACTTACTATGCATAGGGATTTTGTGAGAAAACAACTTATGGGAACAATAATCAACTATCATAGGAAGGTAACACAAGCATAGCTTCAAGATTTTAAGCACATAGGGAGGAAACTTGACATTATTGCAATTCCTACAAGCATATGTTCCTCCCTCATAATAATTTTCAGTAGGATCATGAATGAATTAAACAATATAACCAGCACCTAAGGCATTCTTTTCATGATCTACTAGCATAGAAAATTTACTACTCTCAACATAAGCAAATTTCTTCTCATGAATAGTAGTGGGAGCAAACTCAACAAAATAACTATCATGTGATTGAAAATTAAGAGCAAGCTAACACATTTCATGGTTATCATTATTCTTTAAAGCATACGTGTCATCACAATAATCATCATAGATAGGAGGCATGCTTTCATCATAGTAAATTTGCTCATCAAAGCTTGGGGGACAAAAAATATCATCTCCATCAAACATAGCTCCCCCAAGCTTGTGGCTTTGCATATCATTAGCATCATGGATATTGAAGGAATTCATACTAACAACATTGCAATCATACTCATCATTCAAATATTTAGTTCCAAACATTATCAAGCTTGATGTCTACTACACAACCTTCTTCTTGTAGACGTTGTTGGGCCTGCAAGTGCACAGGTTTGTAGGACAGTAGCAAATTTCCCTCAAGTGGATGAACTAAGGTTTATCATCCCGTAGGAGGCGTAGGATGAAGATGGTCTCTCTCAAACAACCCTGCAACCAAATAACAAAGAGTCTCTTGTGTCCCCAACACACCCAATACAATGGTAAATTGTATAGGTGCACTAGTTCGGCGAAGAGATGAAGATACAAGTGCAAAATAGATAGTAGATATAGGTATTTGTAATCTGAAATTATAAAAACAGCAAGGTAGCGAGCGATAAAAGTGAGCGTAAACGGTATTGCAATGATAGGAAACAAGGCCTAGGGTTCATACTTTCACTAGTGCAAGTTCTCTCAACAATAATAACATAGATAGATCATATAACAAGCCCTCAACATGCAACAAAGAGTCACTCCAAAGCCACTAATAGAGGAGAACAAACGTAGAGATTATGGTAGGGTACGAAACCACCTCAAAGTTATCCTTTCTGTTCTAACTATTCAAGAGTTCGTAGTAAAATAACATAAAGCTATTCTTTCCGCTCAATCCATCATAGAGTTCATACTAGAATAACACCTTAAGACACAAATCAACCAAAACCCTAATGTCACCTAGATACTCCATTGTCACCTCAAGTATCCGTGGGCATGATTATAAGATATGCGTCACAAAATCTCAGATTCATCCAACCAACATAAAAGTACTTCAAAGAGTGCCCCAAAGCTACTACCGGAGAGTCAAGAACGTGTGCCAACCCCTATGCATAGGTTCATGGGCGGAACCCGCAAGTTGGTCACCAAAACATACATCAAGTGGCACATGATATCCCATTGTCACCAGAGATAATCACGACAAGACATACATCAAATGTTCTCATAAAGACTCAATCGGATAAGATAACTTCGAAGGGGAAACTCAATTCATCACAAGAGAGTAGAGGGGGAGAAACATCATAAGATCCATCTACAATAGCAAAGCTCGGGATACATCAAGATCATGCCATAGAGGAACACGAGAGAGAACATGAGAGAGAGAGATCAAACACATAGCTACTTGTACATACCCTCAGCCCCAAGGGTGAACTACTCTCTCCTCGTCATGGATAGCGCCGGGATGATGAAGATGGCCTCCGGTGATGGGATCCCCCTTCGGCAGGGTGCCGGAACAGGGTCCCGATTGGTTTTTGGTGGCTCTAGAGGCTTGCGGCGGCGGAACTCCTGATCTAGGTTCTGTTCTGGAAGTTTTTGGGTACGTAGGTATATATGGGTGCAGGAAGTACGTTGGTGGAGCTACGGGGGTCCCACGAGGCAGGGGGCGCGCCTAGGGGGGCACGCCCTCCACCCTCGTCGGCATCCCGTATCTCCCCTGACGTGCACTCCAAGTTCCCTGGGTGGCTTTCCTTCCAAAAATAACTTCTCCAGTTGATTTCGTTCCGTTTTGACTCCGTCTGATATTCCTTTTCCTCGAAACACTGAAATAGGCATAAAACAGCAAATCTGGGCTTGGCCTCCGGTTAATAGGTTAGTCCCAAAAATAATATAAAAGTGGATAATAAAGCCCAATATTGCCTAAAACAGTAGATAAAGTAGCATGGAGCAATCAAAAATTATATATACGTTGGAGACGTATCAATTAGCAGCTTCATCACAGAAATAAATAACATGCCCATCTATATCATCATGCAAGAGATCTTTAACCATAGCAATACTAGGTTCAACTTTAATTTGCTCAGGAGGTGTGTAAGTTCTAGTATTACTCTTACGAACAACAGTTGAAGCTTTAGCATGATCCTTTATCCTAACAGGAAAAGGTGGTTTCTCAACATAAGTAGTAGGAACAATAGGATCATTATAAGTGATAGTATTTTCTTCAACTGTAATAGGTGCAACTACATTTACTTCAACAGGAGGATTATATTTAAACCACTTCTCCTTAGGGAGATCAACGTGAGTAGCAAAAGATTCACAGAAATAAGCTACTATCTCAGAGTCAAGTCCATATTTAGCGCTAAATCCACGAAAAGCATGAGTATCCATAAAAGATTTAACACAATCAAACTTAGGTGTCATACCTGACTCCTTACCATCATCGGAACCCCAATCTTCAGAGTTGCGTTTAATTCTTTCCAGTAAGTCCCATTTGAATTCAATAGTCTTCAGCATATAAGAACTAGCACAGGAAGTATCGAGCATGGTGCGATCATTGAGAGAAAGCCGAGTATAAAAGTTTTGAATAATCATTTCTCTGGAGAGCTCATGATTGGGGCATGAACATAACATTGACTTAAGACTCCCCCAAGCTTGAGCGATGCTTTCTCCTTCGCCAGGCCAGAAATTATATATGTAATTAGGACCACGATGAACAAGATGCATAGGATAGAACTTTTGGTGAAATTCCAACTTCAATCGTTTATAATTCGAAGATCCCGTATCATCACATAGCCTATACCATGTCAATGCATCTCCCTTTAAAGATAAAGGGAAGACCTTCCTTTTGACAACATCATCGGGAATACCTGCAAGCTTAAATAATCCACAAACTTCATCCACAACGATAAGGTGTAAATCGGGATGCAATGTTCCATCTCCTGCAAATGGATTAGCTAGCAGTTTCTCTATCATACCCGAAGGAATTTCAAAGTGAACATTTTCAGTAGGTTCAGTAGGTTGAGGAGCAACTCTTTGCTCTACTGGTCGGGGCGAAGATGCCCCAAACAAGCCCCTCAAAGTATTAGTTTCCATGTGACAAGTAACAGAAAATTTCAGCACACCATATAAATGTTTCCTTACCAAGTTCCACTCACCAAAAGTGCTACACTCCCCTGCAACGGCGCCATAAAAGAGTCTTGATGACCCACAAGTGTAGGGGATCTATCGTAGTCCTTTCGATAAATAAGAGTGTCGAACCCAACGAGGAGCAGAAGGAAATGATAAGCGGTTTTCACTAAGGTTTTCTCTGCAAGCACTGAAATTGTAGGTAATAGATAGTTTTGTGATAAGATAAATTATAACGAGTAACAAGCAATAAAAGTAAATAAGGTGCAGCAAGTTAGCCCAATCCTTTTTGTAGCAAAGGACAAGCCTGGACAATTTCTTATAATGAGAAAATCCCTCCCGAGGATACATGGGAATTATCGTCAAGCTAGTTTCATCACGCTCATATGATTCGCATTCGGTACTTTGATAATTTGATATGTGGGTGGACCGGAGCTTGGGTACTGCCCTTACTTGGACAAGCATCCCACTTATGATTAACCCCTATTACAAGCATCCTCAGCTACAACAAAAGTATTAAGGTAAACCTAACCATAACATGAAACATATGGATCCGAATCAGCCCCTTACGAAGCAACGCATAAACTAGGGTTTAAGCTTCTATCACTCTAGCAACCCATCATCTACTAATTACTTCCCAATGCCTTCCTCTAGGCCCAAATAATGGTGAAGTGTCATGTAGTCGACGTTCACATAACACCACTAGAGGAAAGACAACATACATCTCATCAGAATATCGAATGAATACCAAATTCACATGACTACTAATAGCAAGACTTCACCCATGTCCTCTGGAACAAACGTAACTACTCACAAAGCATATTCATATTCATAATCAGAGGTATAATAATATGCATTAAGGATCTGAACATATGATCTTCTACCAAGTAAACCTATAAGCATCAACTACAAGGAGTAATCAACACTACTAGCAATCCACAGGTACCAATTTGTTGTTTTGGATACAAGATCGGATACAAGAGATGAACTAGGGTTTGAGAGGAGATGGTGCTGGTGAAGATGTTGATGGAGATTGACCCCCTCCCGATGAGAGGATCATTGGTGATGACGATGGTGATGATTTCCCCCTCCCAGAGGGAGGTTTCCTCGGTAGAACAGCTCTGCCGGAGCTCTAGATTGGTTCCGCCAAGGTTCCGCCTCGTGGCGGCAGAGTTTCGTCCCGTAAGCTTGCCCACGATTTTTTCCAGGATAAAACCCTTCATATAGCAGAAGATGGACACCGGAGGGCCACCAGGGGGCCCAGGAGACAAGGGGGTGCGCCCAGTAGGGGTGGGCGTGCCCCCACCCTCCTGGCCAGGGTGTGGGCCCCCTGAGGTGTTTCTTTCGCTCAATAATTCTTTTTAATTCCAAAAATAAGTTTCGTGGAGTTTCAGGTCTTTTGGAGCAGTGCAGAATAAGTTTCCAATATTTGCTCCCTTTCCAGCCAGAATTCCAGCTACCGGCATTCCCCCTCTTCATGGTAAACCTTATAAAATAAGAGAGAATAGCCATAAGTATTGATATATAATGTGTAATAACAGCCCATAATGTAGTAAATATTGATATAAAAGCATGATGCAAAATGGACGTATCACATGTCATCATATTAAGCGATGCATAAGTAGCAGACATGGAAGAGTGCGACCTCTCTTGTGGACCATGCAGTCCTCAAGGTCATTTGCCCAGTTGATGATGGTAATGCAGTTGTCGTGGCTGCCGGCGGCAGGGAAGAAGATCTGAGGCGGCAAAAGACAGTCTGGAGAGCGGATCCCTGCTGTGGTGAACCCTTCCGTCGTTGGAGCAGCCGAGCTGGGGTGGAACATAGCGCTGCGGGAGCAGGATAAACCACACAAGGTTTTCTTTGACACATATCAGTAACAGAAGTAATTGTGTAAGGGCTTGTTTGAATTTGAGGATTCTAACAATGCAGGGATAGGAAATAGACAGGAATAGGATAGGAATGCACGTGCAAAACAGAGAATTTAAAAACACAGGATTTCTGCCAATCTGGGTGTTTGATTCACAAGAATTGGAAGATCACAGGATGCAAAGAAGCATGGTGAGATTAAGTCAAAGCACAATAAAATGTACGGTTATAATGCTATTATGCTACTCTCTCTTAGTCTTGTGCTTCATGAATAGGAATATGAAAAGGAGGGCAAGTGGAAATTAGAATTCCTACGGTTTTTCTTTCAAGGAGACACTAAAGGAACAAATCCTACAGTTTTCCTTTGCTCCATTCCTTTGCACCAAATTCATGAAAAGTAGTACCATAGGAAACTTTCCAATTCCTATGTTTTTCATTCACTTTTCCTTTCAAGCACTGGCGAATCTAGTAGGCAGGCTTGAGCAAGGAAAGGCGTACACTAAAAATTTTTTTTTGTGCTACTTCTATTACTTTGGACCCAGGCCAGTAGCCTACTAGCTCAACCCCCAAGCCCATCGACAAATGCACAACTCAAACGCGCAGAGATAAATAATGATAGCGTTCAAGAGAGTCCATCATGGATAGCTAAGTTGCCTGGTACCTCACTGCTTGTCATATAGTAGGATAAAATAATCGTATTTCATGTTACTATGTGTGCTCAGTGGACAATATATATAATATGTAGAGTAAAAAAGAGATGCAACAAGTGTACAACCTCTTTGGAGAAGCCATGTTGATCTCAGCGCGATTGGGTTGGCCGGTGAGGATGCTATGGCTGACTTGGCTGTCGGAGGAGGGGAAGAAGATATTAGGCGTCCGGAGATGGAGCCCGAGGTACTGCTCCGCTGTGATGGAGGGTTTCGTCATTGGTGCAGCTCCGGTGAGTTGTACGACGCCGAGGCTGAAGTAGGACAAGAGTGACAATGTTAACCTGAGTGGAATTCTAATAGCATCTCCAATAGATGACGTAAAATACATAACCACAAAGTGCTAGATGTAAAATACACCAGCCACTCATCTATGAACTTAACCATCGAAACTGAATTTAACTCTCAAAACTGAACTTAACTGCCAAAACTGAATTTTGCTGTCGAACCTGAATTTTACTGTCGAAACTGAGCACACTAGAGGTGAGGCTACACGTTAGCCGACTAACTTTTTCATCTCTGGTCATTCGATTTTGTAGCCGTTGGATACGAAATCAAGGGCCCGCAATTCATCTTGAACCTCCACCCCCCTGAGCCGCCAGCCACCACCGGCTAAACAGCCGCCCCCCGCCGCCCTGCCCGCCCCAAAAATACTCCCCACCGCCGGTCCGCCGCCGCCCCGGCCATCCCTCTAGGACCCCACCGTGCCGAGCTTTTTCTCCAGTGATCCCCACGCCACCGCCCCCCACCATCGGCAACCACCGCCCCCACCCTGAACCCTAAGATAGATAGTGGGGTACCTCTCCGGCGAGCCCCCCTCCCCGCTGTGGCTGGTTCTTCCTTAACTCCGGCGAGCCCCCACACCCCCTGAAAATAGACTGACCCAAAAGTCGATTCAGTCGTCTGAAGTGTAGCTAAATCGGAGCAGCATCGCAAGCAAGAGCAAGAGCGAGAGCAGCAACGTGAGCAGGAGCAATAGCAAGAGCAGACTAGGCAGGGGACCAAGAGCAAGAGCAGAGCAGCAGCATGAGCGAGAGCTAAAGTAGCATCAGCTCCTACTGATGCGGACGTCGCCGCCGAGGGAGCGATGCCGTGGAGGAAGTGGTCGACGGTGCCGCCGTGGATGGAGCCACACCGTGTCGGCTCAGGAACGAGCATCGGCAGCACCGTGAGATCGAATCAAGAAGAAAATGCGGTGATTAGTGTACAACCTCTTTGGTGGCGCCGATTAGGCCGCAGCTTCATCTGAGGAAATAATGATGATGCTGCTCTTCCGGTGGTGCAGGTGAAGACGGTGGTGTGGGAATGGAGGTGGCATGAAAGACGAGGGGAACATCGGGGCAGCTCCTTGGAGGTGGAGGACGGGTTGGCTGAACCGGCGGGATGACATGATCAATGATGGATCCTCATCCGGCACGGTGGATGAGGGACGTCGAGGTGTTGCTGTGGACGACATCATCGGGGAAGAGGCTCTGGCTGGGTGGCGGACAGAGGAGGGTGTGGGGCTTCGCGGGTTTTCACGGCCTCGGTGTACGAATGGGTGGGCGGATGGGATGGGAGTGGGGAACCACGGCTTAGGGACGCGCTTGTCCGAAATGTGGGGTAAGTTACAAAAGTACCCCCACCGATTTGAGGCGGTTCTTTTGGTTCAAGGGTATCACGGGCATTTCGCATGTCGGGATTTCACAGGAGGTGGGAGTTTTCGCACGCGTTGTAATTTTGCAATAGCAAGGCACGGGTTGAGATGGAGGGTGTTGTCGGAGCACAACGAGACAAAGATATATCTTAAATATTTTGGGCTAACAAGGTGTGGGTTGAAATTTCCGGACAAGCCTAATGTGTACTATACCAAATCAATTCGCACTACAAATTTCATTCAAAACTTTGAATTCATGTGATGTTTAATTAAAATATTTCGCTACATGTATAATGCATGCAACCTACTGCTCAAATGAACGTTTTAGTGCATTCCAAACGTATATACTACCGCTTCAATATGAACTAAATTTGAATTTGTTTCTCTATTTGAATAAGATCTACAATAATGATTGTTGTGGAGTCAAAGCATTTGAATTCGTTTCTCTATTTTAATAAGATATACAATCATCATTATTGTCAAGTTAAACCATCGTTTGTGTATTATCTTCACAGCACACCACATGATTAGTCTCGGGTTACATATGAACTATGTGTAATATATGAACTCGAACTCGATTTATTGAATCCACTTTATGTTGATTTCAAATCACAGTACATTTCAAGCTCTAGCTAGATCTTCATAATCTAAACCATGCCTCATATGTATAATGTGTTTATCACATCATGTATGGTGCCCCGCCCCCTACGCCTACAAGTATTTAGATGTGAGTTGCAAACACCACATATTACCACAAATTCAAATAAAATGTGAGAATGTTCGATATATAGTATTGTTTAGATTTTTCGACATTTAGTTGTAAGCTGCAAACGCCACACATTTTCACAAATTCGAATAAAATATGAGATTGCTCGATGTATAGTATGGTTTAGGTTTTTCGACATTTAGCTGAGTTGCAAACGCCATGCATTATCACATTATGGTATTGTCGGTGTTCTGGGAACGGGGGTCCCCAGACTTGCCTGCCTGCGGCGTGGCTCAAAGGGGGCCCAGCACGGCCCATCTTCATCAACACAAGCTCAAGACCCTCACGAGGGGCCAAGCCTCGCGGGGCGAACGACAAGGAGCTTCCTCAGGCACGGCCTCGTCAGGCTGGCTCACGAGGAGGCGGAGAGTTCAAGGCGGAGTGCCTCGCGAGGTGCCCATGACGCAAGCCATGACGACCAAGGGCGCCAGCCCGCGCAGTGTCCTTCTTTCCTCTTTGGTGCAAGGGGAGCAAGCGCAGGCGAGAACATCAAGCAAAGGCATCCATTTCGGTGCAACAAGACCAAAACCAGTCCAACGGCAGGATAGAGGTCACCGTGGAGCCCAAGTCGGCGTCACCACCAGAGCCTTTGGCAGGCGAGGACCAACTTTAGTCAGGATAAGTGTACTAGATGTTCCCCTTCAAAATGGCCAATTGTTGGCGCCTTTCCCGCTCAATATTTGGGAAGAGGCCCAGGGCCTTCGCCTATAAATAGGACTAGCCACCCACAGGGTAGAGATATCTGATAGGAATTGGGAGATAAGATAGGCATCCAGAATCAACCCCTCCAAAGGAACAACACCACCACAAGAACATACTCTCACGAGGCTATTCTTCCTTGTATTGTTCGTCATCAGCCCAAGAGGCAATCCACCACGCCACACACTGGAGTAGGGTATTACACCACAATGGTGGCCTGAACCAGTATAAACCCTGTGTCTCTTGTGTTGTTCTTCTCGTAGTTTAGATCCTAGCGATCCGGCGAGGAACAGGTAGGTAGAAGGCGAAACCTCAGCATGCACCCCAGTGTTCGAACCTCAAGGGTCTGCCGGAACCCCAAATCCGACATTTGGCACGCCAGGTAGGGGTGCGCCGGAATTCGTCTTCCACCGCCCTGCTCTTCTCCGACCGTCGCGTCCATGGCTGACGCTCGTCGGGCTGCTCGCGCCGCTCGAGTCGCCCGGACGGCTCCCATCGGCGCGCGCCCTCATCGCTCCCCGTCGCCCGCCGTCAACACCGCCACCGGCCCGGCGGGGAACGAGCAACGAGTATCGCCCCTGCATCCCTTCGTGGCCTCTTGGGAAAAGCCGCACGACCTCTTCCTCGCCCGCCACGCTGCTCCGGACTCCCCGGTCGTCGCGGCCCTCCTGGGCGGCTCACAGGCGCCGCCCTCCAGTCACCATGTCAAGCCGTTCATCCGCCAGGTCGGCGCCACCTCCGCGCGGTAGGGGGCTTCCCGGGACTGGCCGGAGCCGCGGGCCAGGCTAGCCTTCAGTTCGGAAGACCACCCCTCCAACTCGGGCTGCTCGGGTGCGCTCCCGATGTTATGCACCCCCACCATCTGCCAGGTGGCTATCACCAGGACCCTCATCGATGGTGGCGCGGGCCTCAACGTGATTTCAGTCGAAACTTTCGACCTCCTCCGCATACCCCGGGGGCGGCTGCGGCCGAGCCAGCCCTTCATGGGCATCGGGGGCGGGTCATCTAGCTCCTTGGGACAGATCCGGCTCCCAGTGACCTTCGGCACCTACGACAATTTCCGTACGGAGCTGGTCGATTTCGACATCGCCCTCATCGGCCTCCCCTACAATGCCATCCTCGGCTACCCAGCGCTGGCCCAATTCATGGCCGCGACTCACCCGGCATACAACCTCATGAAGATGCCCGGGAGCAGCGGAGTCCTCACCGTGCCTGGGGACACCGGGGACGCGCTGCGAGCGCTCCAACTCGCCTTCAAGACGGCGGCGTCAGCACAGCCCGCCAACGCGGCCCCCCAGAGCCTAAGGGGGCTGCACCAGCCAAGAAGAAACAATTGTTCACCCAAGACAAGGCGGAGACCAAGCAGATACCCGTCGACGAGGACGGGTCCACCAGCGCCACTTTCACCATAGGCGCCCACCTCGGGCCCGACTAGGAGGAAGTCCTGGTCAAGTTCCTGCGTGCAAACAAGAAGGTGTTCACTTGGGAGCCCAATCAGCTGGCAGGGATCCCACGGGGCATGATCGAGCACCACCTCAACGTGTGCCCCAACGTGCGCCCCGTAAAGCAGAAAGCAAGGCGGCAGTCCACTGAAAAGCAGGCCTTCATCATCCAGGAGACCCGCAAGCTAGAAGCCGCAGGGGTCATTCGCGAGGTTCGATATCCAGATTGGTTGGCCAACCCTGTGGTGGTACCAAAGAAGGGAGGGAAGGAACGCATGTGTGTCGACTTCACCTACCTCAACAAAGCATGCCTGCAAGATCCTTTCCCACTCCCACGCTTCGATCAAATCGTCGATTCCACCGCTGAGTGTGACCTGTTATGCTTCTTGGACGCCTTCTCCGGGTATCATCAGATCAAGATGGCGGTGGAAGACGTGGAGAAGACGGCCTTCCTGACCCCGTGTGGGGTATACTGCTATACATGCATGCCCTTCGGACTGCGCAACACGGGGGCAACCTTTCAGCGGCTCATGCACATCACCTTGGGCCCGCAGCTCGGGAAGAACGTGGAGGCTTACGTCGACGACATTGTAGTAAAGTCTCGCGAGGCCAAGACCCTGATACAAGACCTGGAGGAAACCTTTGCAAGCCTCAACGCAGGAAGCCTGAGGCTCAACCTGGAGAAGTGTGTGTTTGGAGTCCCCTCGGGCAAGCTCTTGGGTTTCCTCGTATCCCACCGGGGCATCGAGGCCAACACAGAAAAGGTCAAGGCGGTCGAGGACATGAGCCCGCCAAAGACCCTCAGAGAGATGCAGAAGCTCACTAGGCGCGTGACTGCACTGGGGCGCTTCATCTCCAGGTTGGGGGAGCGGGCGCTACCTTTCTTCCAGTTGATGAAGAAAAAGGGGCCCTTTGAATGGACTGAAGAGGCCGACAAGGCATTCCAAGACCTCAAGAGATACCTGACCAGCCCACCGGTGATGGTGGCCCCACGCCCACAAGAGCCCTTGGTACTCTACCTCGCTGCCACTCCCTACTCAGCCAGCGCGGCCCTGGTGGCGGTTAGGGAGGAGCGTCGGACCAAGGCCGTGACAGCTGCCCGCGCCAAGGCAAAACAGGACCAGAAAGGACTCACAGAGATCACTACCACGATTGAGGAAGATCAGCCACCGCAGGGGAACGCACCAGGAGCGGGAAAGGCCCTTCCCCCAGGCAACCAGCTTCTGGAGGCTCTGCCGCCTCAGGAGGCACCACGGTTTCCGGAGGACGCCACCAGCACCGACGCTCCAAGCCTCGTCGAGCACCCGGTGTACTTCGTCAGCACGGTGTTGCGAGATGCGAGGGCACGGTACCCCATGCCTCAGAAACTTCTCCTCGCGCTACTGGTGGCCTCGCGCAAGCTGCGGCACTACTTTCAGGGTCACCCTAACAAGGTTGTCTCCGCGTACCCCTTGGAAAGAGTGCTCCGGAGCCCTAACTCAGCCAGAAGAGTCGCCGAGTGGAACATTGAGCTGCAAGCATTTCAGCTCGAATTCAGCACGACTCGAGTCATCAAGGGGGCCGCCTTGGCAGATTTCATGGCAGAGTGGACAAAGGCGCTGGGCCTAAAGGCTGATGAGGATCGATCCCTCTCCCCGGGAAGTGAGGCAGCAGACGGTTGGGTCATGTACTTCGACGGGACGTTCTCCAGGCACGGCGCGGGGGCTGGTGCGGTACTTATATCTCCTACCCAAGACAAGCTCTACTAAGCCGTGCAACTCTGTTTCCAACATGGAGAAAAGGTCTCCAACAATATAGCAGAATATGAAGGCCTGATAGCGGGCCTGAAGGCCGCGGCCACCCTCGGAGTAAGGCGCCTTACCATCAAAGGTGATTCGCAACTCCTCGTCAACTTCTCCAACAAAGTATACGAGCCAAGGGATGAGCACATGGAAGCCTACCTTGCGGAGGTCCGCAGGATGGAGAAGCAATTCTGGGGGCTGGAGTTACAGCACGTGCCCCGTGGCACCAATCAGGAGGCCGATGACATCGCCAAACGAGCGTCCAGGCGACTGCCTCAGGAGCCTGGCGTCTTCGAGGAGCGGCTCTTCAAGCCCTCGGCCACGCCGTTAGTGTCAAGCGCGGTGTAGCCTCGGGAGGAGCTCCCCCAGCCGCCAGCCTCGGGAGCCCCGGTCTGCGGGCCAGCCTCGGGGGCGCATTTGCTCTTGACAATGGAGCCTCAGGAGGGATGCTGGGTCACGGAGCTCCAGAGCTATCTGACACAAGGGATCTTGCCAGAGAAGGTGGAGGAAGCAGAGCGCGTGGCGCGACAGGCCACAACATACTGCATCAGGGATGGGGAACTCTACCGGAAGTGACCAAATGATGTATCCCTACGCTGCATCTCCAGGGATCAAAGGAAAGAGCTGCTGGCGGACATACACGATGGAGACTGCGGGCATCACTCGTCATCGCGAACCCTCGTGGGCAAGGCATTCTGAAGCGGTTTCTATTGGCCTACCATGCTCAATGACACCGTCGAACTGGTAAAGTCCTGCGAGGCCTGTCAATTCCATGCAAAGCAGATCCATCAGCCGGCGGGGGGTCTGCAGACCATACCCCTCACGTGGCCATTCGCAGTCTGGGGGCTTGATATCCTTGGCCCGTTTCCCCGGGCACCAGGGGGATATCGCTACCTCTACGTCGCCGTGGACAAATTCACCAAGTGGGCCGAGGTGGAAGCCGTCCGCACCATCCCCGCGGGTTCAACGGTCAGGTTCATCAAGGGCATCGTGAGCCGGTTCGGGGTGCCAAACCGCATCATCACCGACAACGGTTCGCAGTTCACCAGCAACCTCTTCAAAACATACTGTGCTAACCTTGGAACGCAGATATGCTACGCTTCAGTGGCGCACCCCCGAAGCAACGGCCAGGCCGAGCGGGCCAACACGGAGGTCCTGAGGGGCCTCAAGACCATAACATTCAAGAAGAAGTTGGAGGCTTGCGGCAGAGGCTGGTATGACGAGCTCCAATCCGTGTTGTGGTCCATCCGCACGACCGCAACCAAGCCGACCGGAAAGACCCCTTTCTTCTTGCTATATGGAGCCGAAGCGGTCCTCCCTCACGAGGTCAGACGTCAGTCCACGCGGGTCCTAGCGTTCGACGAAGCGCAGCAGGATGCCATGCGGGCGATGGTCCTCGTGCTGGGGGAGCAGCGTCGCCGAGAAGCCGCACTGCGAGCGGCAAGATATCAACAAGCACTGCGGCGATACCACTGCCGCAACATCCGCCCCAGGACTCTCGAGGTAGGGGACCTCGTGCTCAGGCGGGTTCTCTCCAGGGAGGGACTTCATGAGCTCTCTCCCATGTGGGAGGGCCCGTTCAAGGTTGTTCATGTTTCCAGGCCCGGCTCCGTGCGCTTGGAGACTCAGGAGGGGGTGCCAGTCCAGAATGCGTGGAACATCCAGCACCTCCGGAGGTTTTACCCCTGAAAAGGCCCGGAGCCTGTGAAGAAGGCGAACGCGTGTGAAGACCATCTTTCTAGAAAAGGCCCGGAGCCTGTGAAGAAGGCGAACGCCTATGAAGACCATCTTTTTGGGAAAGGCCCGGAGCCTATGAAGACCATCTTTTTGGAAAAGGCCCGGAGCCTGTGAAGAAGGCGAATGCATGTGAAGACCATCTTTTTGAAAAAGCCCGGAGCCTGTGAAGAAGGTGAACGCCTGTGAAGCTATCGCGTTTTGGGAAAGGCCCGGAGCCTGTGAAGAGGGCCAATGCCCGTGAAGCTTGCTTCCCTGAAGAAAGGCCCGGAGCCTGTGAAGAAGGCCAACGCCTGTGAAGCTCGCCACCTATGACACTCTCACGTAATAATGAGTTGGGGATGTACACGCCCCGGAGTCTCAGGAGCGCCGGCCTCAGGCCGTGGGGCTCCCTCCCACGCCCAGTGGCAGCACTTAGCTCTGCGCTGGTGAGAAGACGTCGAAGACTAGACTAGGTGCCGGACGCGGCTTTTTCATTTGCTTTCTGCAGTTAGCTAGTTCATTCTCATTTGAAGTTTTATTGAAACTGTCGCGGTCTTTTGACTTTTGACTCTTCAGTTTTTCGCCCACCGACCCTGATTTCTCTTGCGCGAGGTCTCGCGAGGGGACGGCCCAGGCGCCCTCGCGAGTGTTTAGATCCTTTTGGTCAAGACCTCATGACCCGGGTCCACTACAGGAGCATTCCTCCAGTCCATGCCTCACGGGCACCGCGACGCGAATACAGGACCTGGGTCGGTCGCCCCATGACCAAGGCTGGGGATTACCTACGCGCAGGACTTTAGCAAGAAGGAACAATACCAGAATAACGGGAAGATTACGATGATTGACAACGATAACACAAAAACGCCCCCACGGGGCCCCCACATAGCTGTCTTTTTACGCAGGAGAAGCAAGAGGGGATGAACTGGAAGGGCACGCGACGTGCC
This sequence comes from Triticum dicoccoides, assembly GCF_002162155.2. Lineage (NCBI taxonomy): Eukaryota > Viridiplantae > Streptophyta > Magnoliopsida > Poales > Poaceae > Triticum > Triticum dicoccoides. The sequence continues at coordinate 585,353,686 of NC_041389.1, forward strand.
GTACTTAAAGCCAGAGGAGGCCAACCGTCGGCCTCCGCGACCATAGGTAATTATGACTCATTTCGCATGCAGGGACTTGTCGAATCCGTGCAGTTGCCGAGGCGTCATGGGGAAGTGGAGGCGCCCACGTCCAATCAACCGCCACGCGGCGCCCAAGGCCGTAGGCTGTTAGGGCCCGCGACGCTTCACACTTGCCCTTTTGTCTCTCTGCTCGGCCAAGTCCAGGCGCGCCTTGGGCCCGGGGGCTACTGTCGGCATTCTGGGAATGGGGGTCCCCAGACTTGCCTGCCTGCGGCCTAAAGCGTGGCTCAAAGGGGGCCCAGCACGGCCCATCTTCATTAACACAAGCTCAAGACCCTCGCGAGGGGCCAGGCCTCGCGGGGCGGACGACAAGGAGCTTCCTCAGGCACGGCCTCGTTAGGCTAGCTCACGAGGAGGCGGAGAGTTCAAGGCGGGGTACGTCGCGAGGTGCCCATGACGCAAGCCATGACGACCAAGGGCGCCAGCCGGGCGCCAGCCCGCGCAGTGTCCTTCTTTCCTCTTTGGTGCAAGGGGAGCAAGCGCAGGCGAGAACATCAAGCAAAGGCATCCATTTCGGTGCAACAAGACCAAGACCAGTCCAACGGCAGGATAGAGGTCACCGTGGAGCCCAAGTCGGCGTCACCACCAGAGCCTTTGGCAAGCGAGGACCAACTTTAGTCAGGATAAGTGTACTAGATGTTCCCCTTCAAAATGGCCTATTGTTGGCGCCCTTCCCGCTCAATATTTGGGAAGAGGCCCAGGGCCTTCGCCTATAAATAGGACTAGCCACCCACAGGGTAGAGATATGTGATAGGAATCGGGAGATAATATAGGCATCCAGAATCAACCCCTCCAAAGGAACAATACCACCACAAGAACAGACCCTCGCGAGGCTGTTCTTCCTTGTATTGTTCGTCATCAGCCCAAGAGGCAATCCACCACGTCACACACTGGAGTAGGGTATTACACCACAATGGTGGCCTAAACCAGTATAAACCATGTGTCTCTTGTGTTGTTATTCTCGTAGTTTAGATCCTAGCGATCCGGCGAGGAACAGGTAGGTAGAAGGCAAAACCTCCGCGCGCACCCCAGTGTTCGAACCTCAAGGGTCTGCCGGAACCCCAAATCCGACAGGTATAACATGTGCAAAACCACAACGCGCGTATCACCGCTATATTTATGCATGCATGCATGCATATGTTTAAAACACTATGATCTCCTATTCAAATATATGAATCCACTTTCATATCAAATTATGATCTTTGTTAGTCTCTTACACCCACACAATCCTCTAACCTTTGTAGCTACCACTAACTTTCTCTCGTACATGCACACGCCTTCCTCGCCCTCCCCCTCCCTCAACATTCTATCCATCACGCACATTCATTTTTCTTCTTCTTTAGGTCGTTCTCCCATAGTCTCCACAACTCCTTTCTGACACACACCGATCGATAAACCTCTCCAGCAATGTCTGCCTACAACATACACACGCACCTTCAATCTCCTCCTTTATGTGTCCTTGCCTCGTGTCTCTCATACGGTCCCACACACGTGTAAACTCTCGCCCCTCTTTTCATCGATCTCGCAACCACACACTCCTCCCCCTATCTAGCTAGTAGCTGGGCCTCTCGCACCACCACCTAGCTCCATTCTCTCTGTCTATCCGTCTCGCTGGGCCTTATTTTCCTCTACCAAATGGACATACACCTACCGATCTCCCGCTATACATATAGCTAGCTAGGTCCTTATAACTCATTTTTTCCCACGCGTCGATCGATCTACCTCATTAGTTATGTCTCACCCTTCCTCTGACAAACAACAATTGATCTACCGATCTAGTTAGGTTTGCTTACCAAACACATGGTTCCCCTTCATCATCCATGGATGCGTCCAGATAGATCTATCACACACAGGAACACACAGAAACACATCCCCACTCTTATTGATAATATTGCAGTTCCACCCTCAGTTTGTCTAGTAGGCATCTCCCACCATCTTCGAGAAGCAACTCCATCACCCATCCAGCACTCTACCCCTCTCCCTCCCTCTCTCCTCTCTCTCTCTCTCTCTCTCTCTCTCTCTCTCTCTCTCTGTCCCATCCTATTTCCCGTCCTTCAGTTATGTATGGATGTTGACCGATCTCCCTCAAGACATAGCTGGGTCTCTCCTTCTCAACACATATACGAGTCATTCTACCTCTATAGTTAGGCCTCTGCCTACCCCTCCCCCCACCCCCTCCCACACACACACCGATACATCGAGC
>NC_041389.1:585356266-585369860 GCF_002162155.2 Triticum dicoccoides
TGCCACACACAAACTTGACCTGTGCCCTTTGACGTTCCGGTAGGTCAGTCACCCTATATCTTTGACTTGCACACACACAATTTTGATGGCTCTCTTCCTCGATCTCGCACCCACCCACTTGATCCTCTCTTTGACTCTATCGATATCTATGACCCCTCCCTCTCTTCTCGTGGATCGCCCGACCCTCTATATATGATATGGATGGGCCTCCATTTCACACACATTGCATGCAAATTTTTGTTTGAGATGTCATCGATACATATTCCACAAATACATTCACGAAATCAACCCCCCCTCAAAACAAAAAACACTCATGAACACACACACCATCTGTCTAGGTTTGTATCTCACACACACACACACCCACGTAGGTGGGGGATGTTCACGAAGAGAAGAGGTGCACACACGGCGCACGTACTCCCGTCTCTTTCCCAACCACACCCGTGCGGGTACTTGGTGGAGCTTATTTCTATATGAAAAGGCAGCCCACGTGGTAATTTGACACGTGTACTGGTTGTCCACTTGGTGGAGGGAGGATCATCTACCACGGGTGAACAAACAAATTGCGACTAGACGCGTTATGTTAAAAAAGAGGCAAACCATGTGGGGCCTACCTTAGAGGCAAGGCTCTATACACTGGAGTACTTTTGATGTGTCCTATCAACTCGCAGAACGAGGAGAAGCTTGCTTAGTACATCGCCTCCCCCGACCACGGGCGCGGTGGCTCGCAGGATGAGGTGAAGCTTGCTTAGTAGTAGTAGTACTGTACGCCTTATGCCCGCTCCCTCGCCCATGCGCGCGGTGGCTCGCAGGATGAGGAGAAAATTTTACTACTCCTTCCATTTACTCCTCGTCCCTACTACCTTGGTTAGAGAGATTATCATATTGTTTGGAATATATATGTCCTTTAGTAGATTTCAATATGAACTAGTAGTAAATACTTCAAACACTGATGTATATAGACGTATTTTAGAGTGTAGATTCACTCATTTTGCTTCGTATGTAGTATATTGAGGCCTTGTTTGGTTCATAAGTCCTAGGACTTTTTCTAGTCCCAACTAGAAAGTCCCTACTCCTTAAAAAGTCCCTCCATGTTTTTTTTCTGGGACTAAAAAGTCCCTAGTCCCTCCCTAGAGGTTATTGAATGACCATGTTACCCCTAGTATACAGAAAAATAACAACCAAACAACACCATGGGGTGGCGGGGCAATGGGTGCAGGGAGGGGAATTGTTGGAAAAGTCCCAAAAAAGACTCCCCTTGAGAGTATTCTTCATTAAGTCCCAAAAAGAAAGTTTTAGTCCCTAGTAATCCCTCCTGTTTGGGTAAAAAGTCTCTAAGAGGGATTTTTTCTAGTCCCTACACAAAAAAGTCTGTGGAAACAAACACCCCCTGAAACGGACGTAATAGTATGCATTCTCCCTCGCCCCTCGACCCTCGCCCACGTGGTGGACGTGCAACAATTCATTCATTCTCATATAGCCAGAAGAATATATACTGCAGTACCATTATTGCTCAACTTCCCAAAGAGGTGACGAGCCAATCACAAGGTTAATATTTTGGAGATGCCAAGTGCAAGGTTTATAGGAGAACGAGTAGTAGGTATCGCGTCATTTATAAATAAAGTTTTTTTCTTCAGTGGCACGTACACAATGTAATAGGTTCATATGGAGAGAAAAGGAAACTGCTCCACTATATACATAGACAGGACGGGCCAACCTACACGGTTGCTTGCTGGGGATGCTCTCTTCACACACTCTCTCTCGCACAAAACGACTGTGGCCACATCTCTAACATCCCGGCGGATCACGTCCGCCGGGGGAAGGGGTGGATGCTTAGTGTAGATGTGGTTATCGTCGCCGACGGTGAAAACCCACTGTCGGCACGTCCCGATCAGGGGTCCCCGTCGTTCTCTCTCACAAAGACGGTGAGGTTACCTTCATCCCTTGCTCACTCCGCGACGTGGGCAGTTGCCGCCTCCCACTGCCCTCCTCAAGGTTGAGCTATGTCCCGACATCCCTCAGGTACAACTCCCTTTACAGCCGGCTTGCACCACTGCTCTAGGTGCCCACATCACTCCATGTGGATATTTCTCTACTTCTTTGCCCCACGCATACCTCTACTGGCTTCTACGTACTGTATTTGTGATGAGTTTATGTCTCGTCAACTAGTCCCAGTAATCTTATTCTAATCACGCTTCTTCAATTTCTTTGCCACAGTGATGCTCATCTCGATTTTGGTGAAACTGCACAAAATGATCCGATGGTCAAAAGGTTGCAAACTTCATTTCTTGGGAAGCTCGAATATTGCCAGCAAATTAAATCTTGATTAGGGTTTACGGTTTAGGGGCTAGGGACTGCATGGATCGTGTTTTTTCTTTAGCTTCCTCTGTTCCAAAATAAGTGTCAACTTTAGTAGTAGTACAACTTTGTACTAAAGTTTGCATAAAGTTGAGACACTTATTTTGGAATGGAGGGAGTACATATTCGCTATGATCTATCAATCATTGAGATGCAATAGCATGCATGTTATTCTCCTTTGTATTTTATGAAATGTTGCAACAGACTGGATTTTCTGCGCTCACATAGGGAAAGGTGTCTAAAGATAACAAAACTGGGACCAACACATATATGCTCCTTGGTTGTTTGTTCTTTGTTGCAGCAGACTGTGCATCACCCCAGTACATCGGTAGACGCACATGGTGCTGGTGCATCCACTGTCCCGTGCAACTCTTTAGTTGTTGTTAATCTAAGGCCCTGTTTGGTTAAAAACTCCCTAGTCCCTACCTGCTTGGTTCCAGGGACTAAACATGGACTAGAGGTTATTAAATGACATGCTAAAAGACCATGTTACCTTGAGTAATGAACTAATAGAGACAAGGTGCGATGCGTGGCAGGGGCAACTGTTGGAAAAAGTCCCAAAAAGACTCTCCCTCTGGGTCTTCTTTCTTTAGTCCCAAATGCCCACTTTTAGTCCCTAAAATTCCCTCCTGTTTGGTATAGATGGGACTGACATGGAGTTTTTTAGTCCCTACACCAAAATGTCCCTGTAAACAAACACCCTCTAATAATGCCGCTGGAAAATTGATGCAATGCCACTGTTAAAAGCAAATTACATGTTTAATGAATTTATTGTTAATATAATCTCTCTTTTAATATTAATCAATGCCACTATTTGAGAAATGCTACTGTATTGCTTTCTTTCCCATTTAGATAAGGTAGATGCTTCTTTTTGTTGGCTTCTATGTCATCCACCGTTATTGACCACTAGTTGTTTCCTTCGCACCTCTGTGTAAATAGGGTTATCTACTTCACCTCGTTGCCATTGTGACCTTTTGTTGCACTGCACAAAACACTTTTGTTTTAAGAGTGTTTTGTGCAGTTCAACCAAAATGTCACACCGACAATGTTGCTTGATTGCTTGATCTTAGTGGAACTGCACAAGAGGAGATCTTACTTCCTATCCTGTTGGCAAATTTGGTTCAGATCTTCTTCTTGTGCGTTGTTGGAATTCCGCGTCATGAGAAGTCAGTACTAGCCTTCTTTCACATGATTCTGCAGTGTGCTTTCATATGTTGTGCTACTTGTACGGTAATGTTGCATGATTTTAGTGAACTACACAAATGGAGACAAGACTTCCAATCTGTATGTGCACCATAATATCCCATTGAGGTAAGACAAGGATATTTCACAACTGTTGGCCTGTATTTTGCCACTTTCATCAGAAAATTAATGTCATTGTTTAGTGTTATACTTGTGCTCCCTAATTGACATGCCAAATCTTACATTAAAGGCGAAGCTTGTCTGTTATTGAACCAAGTGATGAAGGGGAAGAACAAGCGGAAGAAAAACAAAAATAAACTTCCGATGCGGTAATGAAGCACTGGAACTGTGATGACACAAGTAATGATATAGTTTTGCATCTTAATTTTTTGCTATGGCTGGAACGAGCAATTGTTTTGCCACTGATTTGATGCCACACTTAATGTAATACGTAATTATCTCTACTTGTGCAAACAGGGATCTTCTTTGAAGATACCATATATTTTAGTGGAACTGCATAAGAAGATGTTGGAAACATTAAACTAATCGAGGAGTATATAGTAAGCATGGCCCCCACAGTAGATAGCAACAGATGGTTCCGGAGAAGTGTTTCATCTGTATGCTCTACACAATAAGCCTCCTAACAAAGGTTGGTACTCGCCCACTGATTTCAATCATATGACTGAGCTTTGTCATCTCTATTGGTGTTGTGCTACTGTTTAGATACTGACATGAAAAGTTGGTATTGTCATTGAGAAGTGCTTTGTCTGTGCTGTTTTAAATATTTTCTTTCCCTTTTTTCGAGCAAATAGGGATGCTAGCATTTAGTTGTCCTCTTGTCTTTGCACAACAGGATCCTCCTCCTCTAAAGAAGAATATGTAGTATGTGAAGTGACTAGTTCCGATTATGCCAGGATGAAGAAGCCCTGTCTATCTTCTCATCAAAAGGAGCAGTTGAAGGATGGTTACATTACTCCCCACAAGAGCAAACTAACTTCAGCTCAGAAGGACTAAAAAATCTCCATTTTCTTGTTGTGATGCGCGAGTACAATGTTGTTCTAGGATTCTTTCCGGTGAGTTCCATTCTTCTAAAAGTGTGCTATACGTGGACCATGTAGGTGCCTGTTTAAACTGTCAATTCATAGTTCAGTTTGCTTTATACTAATCATTTTTTTGTATTTGTGCAAACAGGGGTGCTCAGCTTGATTTCAATGGGAACTGCACAAAATGTTCATGAATACATCGAATCATTCATTTCCACCACAATAAAGGAGGTCTGATAAGTTCAAGGCATTGCAACATATAAGGGCAAAATCATACAAGCTACGCGCGAATTTGGTTGATTTTGGCGGAACTGCACAAAAAGAATAGTTGGTTTATTTAGCACGAGGTGCCATGTCAAAGTCCAAACTGATGGCAAACCCTGCCCATTCCACAATCATAGGCATTTGATATTTTGGAATGGGACAACATTGTCAAATTTTGCACATTGATTTTAGCAAGAAGACATGTGTTTGATATTTTTGAATGGGACGCCCTTTGCTGTCAGCAGCGTCGATCAATTTTTTCTTTATTCTTTAGTTGTGAAGTAAATATTGGCTCTGACATGTGAATCACTGAGATGCATAATCATTGATTGTTTTGAATGTTCTCTATGGATTGCCAGGCCTGTGTGTTTGATTGCAATGTACAGGAATGCTAAAAAGATGCTCAAACTCTTTGTACTCCTTCAGTTCCTTTTTACTTCGCACATTGTGAAAGTGCATACTTTTTTCTATAAGATTGGTCAAAGTAGAGATACTTTGAGTGCAGATAAAACTTGTATGCATACTAGAAATGACCGGAGGGAGTACATGTGAAACTGCTACAAATGAGGTGATCACCCTGGGAATAATTCTAGTACGTATTGTCTTGAATGTTTATCTAATGCCAGTGATACAAGAATTCGAACTAATCGAAATAAGTTCATTCATACACGGTCGGATTTCATATAAACATGCCAGATTTCATTACATTTCATACATTCTTCAATTAAAAAGGGGTGCACTGGAGGTATAATTAATTAACCGAAGCTACCCACCTATGTCCGGCTGAGCCGAACAGAAGCTTCAGTGTCTTAACTGCAGGTGCAGTTGCGTAACTAACATGTGGCCCAGATGCCTGTTGGGCCCATGTGTCAGTCAGCCAACTGCACCAGAAGATAAGTAGAAGCAGCGTCCTTCTCCAACATAGCTCTCCGACTCCACATCGCCGCCAAGAAGCTACTTGGCCGTCAATGGTCAACCCGCCTAGCTTGGCTTCAACCGGAGGGTAGCGGCGGTGCCTTACTTGGACTGAGCGATGGTGACCTACCATGTTATACTCTTCCACGTTTTCTGTGTGGCGCGGCCTCGTTGGCAGCGGGGTGGGGCCTCAACAGAGTAGGGCCTCCGCCTCGGTGCCGATGGGGCGGGGCCTCGGTGGAGTCGGCGATGTCCTCTGTCTCGTTGCCGACGGGTGGCGCCTTGGCGGAGCGTGGGAAATCCTCCCCCTCGTTCCCAGCATGGTGGGGCCTCGGCTGAGCATGCATTGTCCTCTGCCTCGTCCTCGGTCTCGCCAAACAATACCTCGCCCGTTTCATCGCCCTCTTTGTAGGCGGCCGCAGCCTCCGCCACCCACATGCGGTACTGCCAGCGCTCAAGGCGGCCCTCACGGGCGGAGCGGTACGACTCGAGCAGTGCCTCCCGCTCTGCCTGCACCACAGTGATCGGCTCCTCCGCCTGCAGGTGCTCCTGGAAGAGATGGTGGTTGTAGGCGGCGTCGGTCTGCGCCTCCCGAAACTGCTCCTCGCGCTTCTGCCTCACCGTGTCCATATATTGGGCACGAGCCTCGCCGATGGTCATGGTGCAATGCACCGACGAGGACGGCGCAGAGGAGGGCGTTGGCGCCGGATCGTTGACTACCATGTTCTCCATTGGGACGTCGTCGTCCTCCGGCTGGTTGCCGGCCAGCCAGTTGGCAGCAATGGCTGCCATCTCCTTGTGGTCCGTCGTCCGCCCATCCTGAAGAGCGCTGGAGCGCGAGGAAGCCATGGTGGGTGGTAGTGGTGTGGACAGGAGAAAGGGAATGAAGGCGGATGACTGCGGCTATGGCCGGCGCAACAGTTTATACAGCAATGGTGGGCAGCGGAGGGATGGACATGTGGCGCCGGAGTAGCCGCCTCAGCAACTACGTATCATTAATGTGGGCGGCAGACGGATGGACAGACGACACTTGTGTCGTTTGAAAGCGGAGCAGTCGCCTGCACCGAGAAGCGGGGCGGGCGGCGCTGACCGTTTTGGGTGCAAACCGCGCGTGAGTGAGGGAGGCGGTCTGGGTGGGCCAGGGCAGTCAGACTCGTGCTTGGCAGTGGGTCGGTCTAGCAGCCGGACATGCTCGCTTGCCAGCGAGCTCGCCGAGCTGAGCAACAACAATCAGACGATGAACATAGCTTCCAACCAGGAGCCGGCGCCACTGTCCAAGCCTGTTCATGCCGTGTTCACCATAGAGCAGGTGTGGCTGCACTTCGACGCCCTAATGGCGGAAGAGCTACCAGCGCAGGAGGACCAGTGCTACAACCTCCGTCTCCTCAACGAGCACCGATGAACAAGCGACCGACAATGCCGTCGCGGATATGTGGCCCTATGATCCAGGCTTCCCGAATGAGCAGCGAGCGCTGTATCAGACCATCCATAGGGCCCATGAGGCCCTCTCCGTCGTCCCTCGAGTTGTTGTACTTGCCGTGGCGCCGCCGTCACGCGTTGTCAACATGGTCAAGGGGACATGAGGATGAGGAGATGACTTTACTCGGAGAGGATGATAGTGGGGACCCACCAGGGCCATAGCTGCATGTATGCAACTGCCTCCTTATTATATAAAACTATAATTTTTTTGCTTCCTCCTAGTTTCTTGACATCATGGTCCCACACCATTGTCAACCTATGTTGCACAAGGAGCGGCGGACAGCTGGGACCAAGCAGCTCGAGCAGTATTTGTTATTTTGAGGTGTGAGCACTGCAGAGTTTTGCTTGAGCAATGTTTAGCCCAGATATTAATTTTTCTCCTCCGAACAACAACGAAAACATCGCTGCAGGTATTAACTGGGCGGGTTGTAGCCCGTCTAGCCCAGGCCAGATATCCAGCCCAGATATTAACTTTTTTCAAGATGAAAATGGCTAGCCCAGCTATACTTTTTTTAGGAATACCCAGGCAAGGTCAAGTTGTTATTCTCCGTCCAGCTGGGCTGCAAATCTTTCCTAGGAGGGATGCATTAGGCGTAACAAGAAAATGGGCTTTCAGAAATAATAAATGGGATGTAATTATAAAAACTGGGCAGTAACTATAAAAAAATGCACCAAACATGTAATTACTTTATAAAATTTTATTTTTGGATATTGAAAATTTTAATTTCATTAATTGTTGCGCGCGCAATGTTTCATTGGATTATTACATAATATAAATTTATATTGAAATTCTATTTAATCTGACTAAAAATATCGGGATAAAAATATTTCAGATCCCATCAAAATGTGGGAAATTTTATTGAATACTGTTTTGAACGGTTGGTTGAAATGGGCTGTATTTTTAACAAACTGTAAATTGGTTGTAGTAAATTCCATTAGAATTCAAAAATTGGCTACACATTCTTACAAATCTCAAATGGGCTATAAGTTCTCTGCCACACACTTGTGGCCTTACTAAGTTGACGCGTCCCCTCAAAAAAAAAGAGTTGACGCGTATGCAAGGCTTTGTCAACTTATAGTCAACACACGGTTCTAGCAGCAGTGGCCATTGGATGTCCATCCAACGGATGCCGTGCTTCTTCTTCAATCTCGGACATTCTAGCTTCACCTGCCCAAAAAATGATTCCTCCCCCTGACATCTGGGGCGCACCGTTTCGAAAGCTGACCTGTGGGCCTACTAAGTTGATGCGTACCAAGGGCTTTGTCAACTTAGTCACAATAAACGATTCTAGCTGCAGTCATCGTACGATGTCCATCCAACGGCCATCGTGCTTCTTCAACCTCTGGTCTTCTTGCTCTAGCCGCCCAAAGCAGCGCCGGTCGTGCCGCCTGCTCCTGCCTCCCATGGACGGCTGTGCTGCCGCGGAGGCCTCACCGCCCCTACTACTCCCACCGCTGGTCAGGCCATCCCTCCACTCACCCACACCCCTTGTTATTCTGCGGTGATGGTAGTCTCACACCGCAGCCGAACCAGTGAACCCTCGTACTCCTCTCCACGTGGGCATCCCACATCTTCCCCGGCTCCGCGTCGTCCCCTTCCTAGGCCTCGCCGTCGTCCACCGCCCTAGTGCTCTCGGTGCGGTGTGGTCAACATGGTCAAGGAATGACTTCCATCGGATGAATACTGTACGTTGATAGGCTGACAGCTGGGTCCAGGGCAGCCGCAAGGAATTGGCTCCTTATTACGTGCAAAATAATTATTCCTCCACCTGACAGCAGGGACCCCCCGGACGGGCCACTGTATTTCACGGAAAAAAACGTTTCCCCCCTGACTGCTGGGACCCACCAGCTACATCTTCGCATGCAAGGAAGTGCGTCCAGGAAAAAAAGATTCGCCCCCTGACTGCTGGGACCCACCAGCTACATCTTTGCATGCAAGGAAGTGCCTGACAGTCGGGACCCACCTGGTCCAAGCGTACGTAGTGTTGTCATTCTGGTCGCGAACGTGTACATACATACTGGTCGATGTAGAGGTGCGCACGTGTCGTAGTAGAGGCGTGCACGTAGCATGTACACGTACATACATCGGCCAATGTGCAAGAAAGAAAATACGGCCACGTACGTGCATACGAGCAGGGTCTCGAATGCCTACTCGTGCATACGTACGGCCAGGGCTCGTGTACATGGCTGGGTCGGAACGGGTAAACTGTGTCGTCGTCGTGTTCATGAGGAGGCAACAGAATGCGTCATGTTCATCAGGAGGCAATGGAACGCGTGGGAGCCAACCGGCTTAGATGGAATAGCCGATGGAAACAAGGCCTTGCGTACCGCACAACGGAGGAAACAGCCTTGTGTTCGACCGGACACGTTCAAAATGGGATCCTGTTCATCGGGAGGGGTCTGGCGTACCGCAAAACGGAGGAAACGAACTTGTGTTGGACCTCCTACGGTCGAAATGGGGTCCTGTTGATCGGGAGGGGTGTGGCGTACCGCAAAACAGATGAAACAGACTTGTGTTGGAGCGCTATGGTCGAAACGAGGGTCCTGTTCATCGGGAGGGGTGTGGCGCACCGCAAAACGGGACTCCACGGGATACTGTTCATCTCCACCGTCGACCTTCTCCAACCTCCGCAGGCAACTATTCATCCACCGCCGACCTCCTCCAGCCTCCACCTGCGATTGTTCATCCACGGGCTCCTGTTCATCAAGCCTCCACCGCGCGCTACTTCACCGGCTACCGTTCAACCAGCCCTCTCCACGGGCTCCTGTTTAACCACCCCTCCACGGGCTATTGTTCATCCAACCCTCCACTGGCTACTGTTCAACCAGCCCTCCATGGGGCCATCCTATTCATCCAGCCCTCCACAGGGTCCTGTTCATCCAGCCCCAACCGGCTCGATCAATCAGTGTCCTGCTCATCCAGAGGCAACACCAAGGGGTCCTATTCATCCACCCCCACCGGGAACTGTTCATCCAAATCCCCCCCCAACAACACTCACTGTTCATCCAGAGGCAGCATCGATTGGCTTCAGTTAGCAGCAGTATCAAAGGAATCGCTCGATCGGGTTCAGTTAATAGCCATCGATCAATCGCTCGGGTTCAGTAATGCGTAGCCTGCAGTGCAATCGCTCGGGTTCAGTAGGCGAACACATCGCTCGTGTTCAGTTAGAGCACAACGCCTCGCACCAACGCGTGTGCGTGTATGAGAGAAATGCGCAAACCTCCATGCATCGCTCGGCCCCGACAACACACCGTAACTAGGAACACCCCGACATTTTCCTCGCCCTCACTTCTACCACAGTTTTTTCCTTCATGGACGGCCCAAAGAATGTCATGCAGCTGCGTCTCCGGCCCGCCCAGGACGAAAAGCCCATTTTCTGTCATGATTTTTATTTATAGAAGTAGGAGCCCACCACATCTATGATGATACTGGGTTTTGTCACAATTATCATCATAGAAGTGTCATAAGTATGACAGAAAAAATTCATTCGGCCCAAAATGTCACAGATGTGCCTTTTTTTTGTATCGTTGAGTCTGACTCAACTTCACACCTTGTAACACAGGAAAGAACCCTTTCTTTGACTGATCCATTTTGAACTTCTTCAAAACTTTATCAAGGTATGTGCTTGTGAAAGTCCAATTAAGCGTCTTGATCTATATCTATAGATCTTGATGTCTAATATGTAAGCAGCTTCACCGAGGTCTTTCATTGAAAAATTCTTATTCAACTATCCTTTTATGCTATCCAGAAATTTTGTATCATTTCCAATCAACAATATGTCATCCACATATAATATTAGAAATGTTGTAGAGCTCCCACTCACTTTATTGTAAATACAGGCTTCTCCAAAAGTCTGTATAAAACCATATGCTTTGATCACACTATCAAAGTGTATATTCCAACTCCGAGAGGCTTGCACAAGTCCATAAATGGATCGCTAGAGCTTGCACACTTTGTTAGCACCTTTTGGATCGATAAAACCTTCTGGTTGCATCATATACAACTCTTCTTTAAGAAATCCATTAAGGAATGCACTTTTGACATCCATTTGCCAAATTTCATAATCATAAAATGCAACAATTACTAACATGATTTGGACAGACTTAAGCATCTCTACGGGTGAGAAGGTCTCATTGTAGTCAACTCCTTGAAATTGTTGAAAACCTTTCGCAACAAGTCAAGCTTTGTAGATAGTAACATTACAGTCAGCGTCAGTCTTCTTCTTGAAGATCCATTTATTTTCTATGGCTTGTCGATCATTGGGGAAGTCCACCAAAGTTCACACTTTGTTCTCATACATGGATCCCATCTCAGATTTCATGGCCTCAAGCCATTTTGCGGAATTTGGGCTCATCATCGCTTCCTCATAGTTCGTCGGTTCATCATGGTCTAGTAACATGACTTCCAGAATAGGATTACCATACCACTCTGGTGTGGATCGTAATCTAGTTGACCTAGGAGGTTCGGTAGTAACTTGATCTGAAGTTTCATGATCATCATTAGCTTCCTCACTAATTGGTGTAGGAATCACTGGAACTGATTTCTATGATAAACTACTTTCCAATTCAGGAGAAGGTACTATTACCTCATCAAGTTCTACTATCCTCCCACTCACTTCTTTCGAGAGAAACTCCTTCTCTAGAAAGGATCCATTTTTAGCAACGAATATCTTGCCTTCGGATCTGTGATAGAAGGTGTACCCAACAGTTTCCTTTGGGTATCCTATGAAGACGCACTTCTCAGATTTGGGTTCGATCTTATCAGGTTGAAGATTTTTCACATAACCATCACAGCCCCAAACTTTAAGAAACGACAACTTGGATTTCTTGCCAAACCACAGTTCATAAGGTGTCGTCTCAACGGATTTTGATGGTGCCCTATCTAAAGTGAATGCAGCAAGCATAACCCCAAAACAATAGCGGTAAATCAGTCAGAGACATCATAGATCGTACCATATCTAATAAAGTATGGTTACGATGTTCCGACACACCATTACGCTGTGGTGTTCCAGGTGGCGTGATTTGCAAAACTATTCCACATTGTTTCAAATGAATACCAAACACGTAGCTCAAATATTCGCCTCCACGATCAAATCGTAGAAACTTAATTTTCTTGTTACGATGATTTTCCACTTCACTATGAAATTCTTTGAACTTTTCAAACGTTTCAGAGTTATGTTTCATTAAGTACATATACCCATATCTACTCAAATTATCTATGAATGTAAGAAAATAACAATACCAGCCACGAGCCTCGACACTCATTATACCGCATACATCGGTATGTATTATTTCGAATAAGTCAATAGCTCGTTCCATTGTTCCGGAGAACGGAGTTTTAGTCATCTTGCTCATGAGGCATGGTTCGCAAGCACCATGTGATCCATGATCAAGTGATTCCAAAAGCCCATCACCATGGAGTTTCTTCATGCGCTTTACACCAATATGACCCAAACAGCAGTGCCACAAATAAGTTGCACTATCATTATCAACTTTGCATCTTTTGGCTTCAATATTATGAACATGTGTATCACTACAATCGAGATTCAACAAAAATAAACCACTTAACAAGGGTGCATTGTAACGCCCCGGATTCGATGCGCCAGGTGTCCGCCAGTTATCCGCCGTCGTTGCCATGTCATTTGCTTGCGTGTTGCATATTGTCATGTCATCATGTGCACTTCATTTTGCATTCGTGTTCGTCTCATGCATCCGAGCATTTTCCCCATTGTCCATTTTGCAATCCGGCGTTCCTATGTCATCCGGCGTTCCCCTTTTGTCTCCTGTTGTGAGCGGGTGTTAAACGTTCTCGGAATGGACCGAGGTTTGCCAAGCGGCCTTGTTATAGCACCGGTAGACCGCCTATCAAGTTTCGTGCCATTTGGAGGTCGTTTGATACTCCAACGGTTAACCGCGTAGCCCGAAACCTCCCTTTCTCTTTGCAGCTCAACACCCTTCCAAAGTGGCCCAAAACCCAGCAAACTCCCCTCCATGCTCTCGGTCATTCAATCACGATCGTGTGGGCGAAAACCATGCCTCATTTGGACTCTCCTTTCTCCCAGAAACTATAAATAAGCCTCCCCCTCCGAAATCCCGGGTCCAAACCCTAGCCCTTGTTCCTCCGCGCGCCGGACACGTCCGCCCGGTGCCGGACATGTCCACCCGCCGCCCCTCCGCGAATCGTGCGCCGCCACCTGTCCTCCGTCGCCATCCCCGCGCAGCCGGCCCACGGAGCCCATCCGGGGCCCGCGCGGGCCCAGATCCTGCCGCCTCCCGGCCCGAGTCAGCGCCGCCGCCCGCCCGTAGGCCCGGGCGCCGCCGCTGCCCGGCCCGCGCCGCCGCCGAGCGCGCCG
>NC_041389.1:585370006-585376827 GCF_002162155.2 Triticum dicoccoides
GTCGTTGCCCGCGTCACCTCCCTGCGGCTCGGCCGCCTCCGTCGCCGCCCCCGGCCGCGCTCTGCCTGGCCCGACCTCGCCTCCTCGCGCCGGCGCCGTCTCCGGCCGCTGCCTCCGTCCGGCTCCACCCGCCGCCGCACCAACCTCGCCGCCGTCCGGCCTTGCTACGGCCAGATCCGGTCGAGGAGCGACCGGATCCAGCCCCCCCGTCCTCCGGCGACTCCTCCCCATGCCTCCCCGGCCACCTCCGTCCCCGTGTCCGGCGAGCATCTCCGACCGTCCTCGATCTCCATGCCCGTTGACTTTCCCCGAGGTCCAAATTTCGCCTAAGTCCCGAATATTTTGACATTATCATGCCAAGTTCATCGCATCGTATCTCTGCATCTGTAGCTCCGTTTTGTGCGTGTAATATGTCAAATTGTTCGCCTCAACGAGTACATCATTTCATTCCATTTCATCATATTCATTTGAGTTCATCTTTATTCCTGAATCTTTGTTGCAAGAGTGCTTCATGATGTTGTCTGCTGTCTGTTAACAGAACGAGCTCTTTTGTCATTTTTGCCATGATTGATGTGTGCATCCTATGAGGTTGATGTCTACATGTGTTTTGAACTATGCCATGTCTTCTTTACAGAGGTGTATGCCATGTATTTTTTTGATCAATGTGGTGACTAGCACAAGCATGAAAACTAGGCATCGTGATGTTACTGATTTTAGTCCCTGTTCTGCTGTTATTTTGATGCCATGTGAACTTGATGCTACAGAGAGATCCATGCATATTTTGAGATACTTCAGTAAGGATGTTTTGAACATATGGTTATTGTCTATCCATTAATGCCCCTGTTTGTATTCATGGAGTAGTCTAGCATGTCTTTTGCTTGCTCTACTTTTGCTTCAAAATGTTTCCTGGCAGATTGTTTACATGTTATTCAATTTTGCCAAGGTTGTTGTAGTTGATCCTTGCATGCTATGAACTTGTTCTTGCCTTGGTTTGTTTCATAAACATGTCTTCTTGATGATGCTATGCTTATCTTGTCATGCAATAACTTGGGTGAGTGAATCGAGCTTGTTAAGTAGTGTACTCGCTGTTGCTATTTTGCTAGGCTGAATCTGTTATTTCGTGATGCTTTGTAAACCTGCTCCTACAAATCATTCTATGCATAATCTGGAGATGATCACTAAACATGTTTTGTTCTACATGTCATGCTCTATCCATTCATGCCCCTGGTTGCAATTATAGCTTGCTGTAGCTTGTTCATATCTTGCTCCAAAGTTGCTTGATAATGTTGCTGTCAGCCCGTTAACATTAAGTTCAGTTGTTGCCATGCTTGTTGTTAGTGATCCATGCACCCTATGAACTTTCTCTTGCCATGCTTAGCCTCATAAACATGCCTTCTTACTGTTGGTTGCCTTGCGATGCCATGCATTGCTTTGTAGTGAGTTGCACAAGCTCACCAACATGCCTTCATAATTCTATTTCTGCCATGTTTTAATCTGTATTATAACTTGCTATGTTTACATGGGTGCCATCATATTTTCTGATCCTTTTTGGCTTATGGTCAGTAAGGTACTTTTAATCTATGGGTTTATTAGATTCATGCCATGACTTTGTTTGCCATGATAAGTTCCTATAACATGTTGTTTGATATCTCTAAACATTGCATCTTGATGTTATTTTCTGCAAAGTCTGAACTGTTATTATTTGCAATCTTGCCATGTGTGTTTGAGCATGTTCTAGTGATTTCTGGAGATAGCTCAGTGTTCATGTTTTGTTATGCTTTACCTGTACATCATGCCCACGCCTTTTGTTTTCTTGTTGAGGTCCTGTAGCATGTTGTTTTGATACTTGCAATATGCCTAGTTGCTGTTTTGGACAGATTGTCCTTATAACTTGTATAGCGTGTGTGTGTTGCACCGTTGCTCCATTTTGAGTGTGCTCTATATGAAACTTACTTAGAATTGCATGTAGTTTAATATTATCATGTTGCATCCTTGTTTTGAAGTGTTTGCTTGATGTTTGTATGTATTTTGCATCAATGCCATGTTTAACTTGTTTTGCTCATATCTTCTAGGCCGTAGCTCCGAACTAAATGAACTTTATATGTAACTTGACTAGAATCTCGTGTAGATCATCTTGTTGCATCTTAACTTGCTGTTTAACAACTTGAACATAAGCTTTATTCAGATCTGGACCAATTTCAAAATATGCATATGAGGACTTACCGGAATTGATATAAGTTGTTCCCGGCCTCATTTAAACTTGCCTTGATGTGTTGTTCTTCTTTGCATCATCGCTTGCCATGAGTAGCTTCATGTAGCCTTGTCTTGCATCACACTTGTTTGTGCATCATGCCTTGTTCATGTGTGGTGTGTTTACCTTGTTGTGTGCTTCTTCTCGATAATTCCTGTTTCGTTGCGATCGTGAGGACTCGTTCGTCTACGCTTGGTTCGTCTTCGTGGCTTGATCTTCTTCATGGACTCGTTCTTCTTCCTTGCGGGATTTCAGGCAAGATGACCGCTACCCTGGATCTCACTACTATCATTGCTATGCTAGTTGCTCCGTTCTATTGCTATGCTGCGCTACCTATCACCTGTTTATCAAGCCATCCCAAATTGCCATGAACCTCTAACCTTTGAAACCTTTCCTATACAAACCTTTGCTTGGCTATGTTACCGCTTTGCTCAGCCCCTCTTATAGCGTTGCTAGTTGCAGGTGAAGTTGAAGATTGCTCCATGGTGGACAGGATTTTGGTTGGGATAACACAATATCTCTTATATTATTAATGCATCTATATACTTGGTAAAGGGTGGAAGACTCGGCCTTTTGCCTGGTGTTTTGTTCCACTCTTGCCGCCCTAGTTTCCGTCATACCGGTGTTATGTTCCCAGATTTTGCGTTCCTTACGCGGTCGGGTGATTTATGGGACCCCCTTGACAGTTCGCTTTGAATAAAACTCCTCCAGCAAGGCCCAACCTTGGTTTTACCATTTGCCTCACCACCACCTATCCCTTCCCTTGGGTCAGCCAACCCAAGGGTCATCTTTATTTTAGCCCCCCGGGCCAGTGCTTGTCTAAGTGTTGGTCCGAACCGAGCCGCCTGCGGGGCCCCCTCGGGGCAACTCGAGGTCTGATTTTACTCGTAGCCTGTCTCATCCGGTGTTGCCCTGAGAACGAGATATGTGCAGCTCCTATCGGGATTGTCGGCGCATCGGGCGGCTTTGCTGGACTTGTTTTACCATTGTCGAAATGTCTTGTAAACCGGGATTCCGAGTCTGATCGGGTCTTCCTGGGAGAAGGTATATCCTTCGTTGATCGCGAGAGCTTATCATGGGCTAAGTTGGGACACCCCTGCAGGGTATAATCTTTCGAAAGCCGTGCCTCCGGTTATAGGCAGATGGGAATTTGTTAATGTCCGGTTGTAGATAACTTGACACCAGATACGAATTAAAACGCATCAACCGTGTGTGTAGCCGTGATGGTCTCTTTTCGGCGGAGTCCGGGAAGTGAACACGGTTTCTGGGTTATGTTTGACGTAAGTAGGAGTTTAGGATCACTTCTTGATCATTGCTAGCTTCACGACCGTTCTGCTTGCTCTCTTCTCGCTCTTATTTGCGTATGTTAGCCACCATACTTGCTTAGTCGCTGCTGCAACCTCACCACTTTACCCCTTCCTTTCCCATTAAGCTTTGCTAGTCTTGATACCCATGGTAATGGGATTGCTGAGTCCTCATGGCTCAAAGATTACTACAACAACAGTTGCAGGTACAGGT
Source organism: Triticum dicoccoides (assembly GCF_002162155.2). Classification (NCBI taxonomy): domain Eukaryota; kingdom Viridiplantae; phylum Streptophyta; class Magnoliopsida; order Poales; family Poaceae; genus Triticum; species Triticum dicoccoides. The sequence continues at coordinate 585,373,776 of NC_041389.1, forward strand.
TTATGCGATGATCATGACGCGAGAGCGATGCTTGCTTGCGTTGAGTTCTTCTTCTGCTTCTTCTTCGATCAGGGATAGGTTCCAGGTCGGCAGCCTGGGCTAGCAGGGTGGATGTCGTTTGAGTTTCTATTTGTGTTTCATCCATAGCTGGATGATGCTCTGATGTATTGTGATGTTGTATTCGTGTGGCATTGTTTGCCTCTTGTATGTATCCCCATCTATTATGTAATGTTGATGTAATGATATCCACCTTGCAAAAGCGTTTCAATATGTGGGTCTATCCTTGGTGGGACCTTCGAGTTCCTTCTGGATAGGGTTGCATATTGGGCGTGACATGCATGACCATAAAAGATATTACTCATATAATTAGAACAACCATTATTCTCTGATTTAAATGAATAACCGTCTCGCATCAAACAAGATCCAGATATAATGCTCATGCTCAACGGTGGCACCAAATAACAATTATTTAGGTCTAAAACTAATCCCGAAGGTAGAGGTAGAGGTAGCATGCCGACGGCAATCACATCAACCTTGGAACCATTTCCGACGCGCATCGTCACCTCGTCCTTAGCCAATCTTTGTTTAATCTGTAGCCCCTGTTTCGAGTTGCAAATGTGAGCAACAGAACCAGTATCAAATACCCAGGCGCTACTACGAGCATTAGTAAGGTACACATAAATAACATGTATATCAAATATACCTTTCACTTTGCCATACTTCTTATCCGCCAAATACTTGGGGCAGTTCCGCTTCTAGTGACCGGTCCCTTTGCAGTAGAAGCACTCAGTTTCAGGCTTAGATCCAAACTTGGGCTTCTTCCATTGAAAAGCAACTTGCTTGCCTTTCTTCTTGAAGTTCCCCTTCTTCCCTTTGCCCTTTTTCTTGAAACTAGCGGTCTTGTTAACCATCAACACTTGATGCTCCTTCTTGATTTCTACCGCCGCGTCCTTTAGCATTGCGAAGAGCTCGGGAATCGTTTTCGTCACCCCTCGCATATTATAGTTCATCATGAACCTTTATAGCTTGGTGGCAGTGATTGAGGAACTATGTAAATGACACTATCATCAGGAAGATTAACTCCCAGCTGAGTCAAGTGGTTATGATACCCAGACATTTTGAGTATATGTTCACTAACAAAACTATTCTCCTCCATTTTGCAGCTATAGAGCTTGTTGGAGACTTCATATCTCTCAACTCAGGCATTTGCTTGAAATATTAACTTCAACTCTTGGAACATCTCATATGCTCCATGATGTTCAAAACGTCTTCCAAGTCCCGATTCGAAGCCGTAAAGCATGGCACACTAAACTATCGAGTAGTCATCATCTTTGCTCTGCCAGACGTTCATAATGTTTGTAGTTGATCCTCCAGCAGGCCTTGCACCTAGCGGTGCTTCCCGCACGTAATTCTTATGTGCAACAATGAGGATAATCCTCAAGTTACGGACCCAGTGCGTGTAATTGCTACCATCATCTTTCAACTTAGCTTTCTTAAGGAACGCATTAAAATTCGAGGGAATGGTAGCACGGGCCATTGATCTACAACAACATAGATATGCAAGAAAACTATCAGGACTAAGTTCATGATAAATTAAAGTTCAATTAATCGTATTGCCGCCATACTAAGCAAAATAAGATGCATAAGAGATAAACATCACATGCAATCAAAATATGTGACATGATATGGCCATCATCATCTTGTGCTCATGATCTCCATCACCGAAGCATCGTCATAATCTCCATCTTCACCGGCTAGACACCTTGATCTCCATCATAGCATCGTTGTCGTCTCGCCAACTATTGCTTCTATGACTATCGCTACCACTTAGTGATAAAGTAAAGCAATTACATGGCCATTGCATTTCATACAATAAAGCAACAACCATATGGCTCCTGCCAGTTGCCGATAACTCTGTTACAAAACATGATCATCTCATACAACAATTTATATCATGTCATGTCTTGACCATATCACATCACAACAAGCCCTGCAAAAACAAGTTAGACGTCCTCTACTTTGTTTTAAACGCTTTGCGTGGCTCCTACGGGCTTCTAGCAAAGAACCGTTCTTACCTACGCATCAAAACCACAACGATTTTTTGTCAAGTGTGTTGTTTTAACCTTCAACAAGGACTAGCCGTAGTCAAACTCGATTCAACTAATGTTGGAGAAATAGACACCCGCCATCCACCTGTGTGCAAAGCACGTCGGTAGAACTAGTCTCATGAACGTGGTCATGTAATGTCGGTCCGGGCCACTTCATCCAACAATACCGCCGAATCAAAGTAAGACGTTAGTGGTAAGCAGTATGACTATTGTCACCCACAACTCTTTGTGCTCTAATCGTGCATATCATCTACCCATAGACCTAACTCTGATACCATTGTTGGGGAACGTAGTAATTCAAAAACTTTCTTATGATCACGCAAGATCTATCTAGGAGATGCATAGCAACGACAGGGGAGAGTGTGTCCATGTACCCTCGTAGACCAAAAGCGAAAGCGCTAGTTAACGCGGTTGATGTAGTTGAACGTCTTCACGATCCAACTGGTCCAAGTACCGAATGTACGGCACCTCCACGTTCAACAACATTCAACCCGATGACGTCCCTCGAACTCTTGATCTAGTAGAGGGTCGAGGGAGAGTTTCGTTAGTACGACGACATGATGATGGTGATGATGAATTTACCGGCGCAGGGCTTCGCCTAAGCACTAAGACAATATGACCGAGGTGTTAAACTCTGGACGGAGGCACCTCACACGGCTAAGACATTGTCTGTTGTGCTTTGGGGTGCCCCCTGCCCCCGTATATAAAGGAGGAGAGGAGGAGGCCGGCGGCTAGGAGGGACGCACCATAGGGGGAGTCCAACTAGGATTCCCAATCCTAGTTGGAGTCCCCTTCCTTTTTCCAAGTGGGGAGAGAGGGAAGGAGGAGGAGAGGGGGAAGGAAAGAGGGGGGCGCCGCCCCCTCCCTAGTCCAATTTGGGCTTGCCATGGGGGGGCGGCCACCCTTGTGGGCCTCCTCTCCTTTCCAGTGAGGCCCATGAAGGC
>NC_041389.1:585377001-585382838 GCF_002162155.2 Triticum dicoccoides
GGGGGGGGTGGGTGGGTCCGGTAACCTCCCGGTTCCTTGATAAATATACGAAACGTCCCGAAACCATTTTGGTGTCCGAATACCTTTGTCCAATATATCAATCTTTATGTCTCAACCATTTCAAGACTCCTCGTCACGTCCGTGTTCTCGTCCGGGACTCCGAACAAATTTCGGTCATAAAAAACATATAACTCTTAATACAAATCGTCATCGGACGTTAAGCGTGCGGACCCTACGGGTTCAAGAACTATGCAGACATGATCGAGACACATTTCCGATCAATAACCAATAGCGGAACCTGGATACTCATATTGGCTCCTACATATTCTATGAAGATCTTTAGCGGTCAAACCGCACAACAACATACGTTGTTTCCTTTGTCATCGGTATGTTACTTGCCCGAGATTCGATCGTCGTTATCATCATACCTAGTTCAATCTCGTTACCGGCAAGTCTCTTTGCTCGTTCCGTATTGCTTTATCCCACAACTAACTCATTAGTCACATTGCTTGCAAGGCTTATAGTGATGAACATTACCGAGAGGGCCCAGAGATACCTCTCCGATACACGGAGTGACAAATCCTATTCTTGATCTAGGCCAACCCAACAAACACCTTCAGAGACACCTGTAGAGCATCTTTATAATCACACAGTTACGTTGTCACGTTTGATAGCACACAAGGTGTTCCTCCGGTATTCGGGAGTTGCATAATCTTATAGTCAAAGGAACATGTATAAGTCATGAAGAGAGCAGTAGCAATAAAACTATAACGATCATAATGCTAAGCTAATGGATGGGTCTTGTCCATCACATCATTCTCTAATGATGTGATCCCGTTCATCAAATGACAACACATGTCTATGGTTAGGAAACATAACCATCTTTGATTAACGAGCTAGTCAAGTAGAGGCATACCAGGGACACTATGTTTTGTCTATGTATTCACACATATACTAAGTTTCCGGTCAATACAGTTCTAGCATGAATAATCACTAGTAGAAAAAGGTCCTTTCATCCTGGTTCGTAAGGGCCTTTAGTCCCGGTTCTGGAACCGGGACTAATAGGTCGTTACTAATGCCCTTGACCTTTAGTCCCAGTTCTAACACGAACCGGCACAGATGGGCCTCCACGTGGCCGGTGCGGCGAGCCCAGGTAGGAGGCCCTTTGGTCCCGGTTGGTGGCACCAACCGGGACCAATAGGCATCCACGCGTCAGCATTTCAGGTGCTGGGGTTTTTCTTTTTTTAAAGGGGGTGTTTAGGGGGTTTTGGGGGGTTAATTTAGGTTATTCATATATTGTGTTAGCTAGCTAACTAATACATAGAAGTGTCCTCTCTTATCTCCATGCTTGGTCGACGCTACGTACTATACGTATAGAGAGGACTAGACACGCTAGCTAGTAAGAAAATGAAGGAAACAGAAGATCGTCATGAACATATGCATACAGAGAGAAGTGATATCAACCACCTCTCCTTCTCTGAGAGATTGGTCGAATAACAAGTTCTCGTATATCTATCCGACGCTACTGGCTACATATATACAATATAAGTATCTCTTACCATATAATCTCCTAATTAAAAACGAACTAATCAGGGTCCACATGGTATTCTCCGTCTTTAGCGATCACGTGGTCAAGAAAGAATGCCGCCAATTCCTCTTGAATTCCTCGCATACGATCTGGTGGTAGGAGTTCATCCCGCATCCGAAATATCTAATTTGAAGAAGGTCAATACATATATATTAATAAATGAAAGTGAACACAAATGATGGTAATAAAATAAAATTGTGAATATTATTATTTACGCACTTCATATTGTTTGTCGGAGTAGCCCCGCTCATAGGTCATGTGGCGGATGGACTCGCAAATGTAGTATCCACAGTAATTATTCCCTTGCTCCTGCCACAACCACTTTACAAGAAATAGAGGTCAATCAAACTGATAACTAGCAAGCATGCTAAATGGTATTGATGAAACTAGCGCTTGAATCACTAGGAGATGTGTGGAACATATATGCTACTATAGTACTTACTTTTGGGTGTCTAAATTGCAGCTTCTTCGGCAGTCCCGGAGTTTTTGAGGTGAATTTATTCCAAACCCTGCCAGACAAAGAAAACAATTACTTGACATCAGGAAATGAACAAATTGAAGTTGCCGATATGGTGCGATAATGATCGATATAACTTACTTCTCTAGAATTGCAGTCATGTCCGCATACTCCTTAGGATCTTTTCGTCTCGAGTCTAAGACGGTTACTAGTCCCTGCTCAAGCTTAATCTCTAGGAGAATATAGTGGAAGCTGCGCACGCATGCATAACTCATCAATTACATTACTATATCCTTGACTAATAAGGGAAACCGAATATGCACAATACAGTAACACTCACTTGAATTCGTAAGGGAAGAGTATTATAGCTTTGTTTTGATTTAATACAAAAGATTGTAGCAGCTTGGCCTTGGTATCTTTGGCCTGAAATTTAACCATATATGCATCTATCAGATTTGTGTTAATGAACCCAATATCACCGATTTGTCTTTTCTTCAATTCGGCGATCTTCAATCTGAATAATATAGTGAGGATAATTAAAAATACATGCAATGAAAAAGCTGACCTATATAGAGAGACTTAATGACAAAAGTAGTACTACTTATAGGCAGTAGTAAGTGATCATTAACTTATCGAGGGCCTTTAGACTGAAAAACTCGAAGAACTCCTCAAATGGAACATTCAACAGTTCAATTCCAACGAGGTCATGCTCCTCTCTAACTCTCAGCATCAAAATATTACTACCCTCAGACTCTCTGCAGGTTTTCATATACCAATCATGGAATCTTCGCATCATCGTTGTTAGAGATCTTTCATCTTTGACGAGAGGCTTCCCGTACACGTATTTGTGTTCGTCCACCTCCAAGAAATCAAAATGTGCATCGTTATAACCGGGCACCATTGTCCCGCCCGGATGATTCACGATGACGCTAGACACCTAGAGATAGGGCAACGATTGGTTCGCTTGTTCGCCGAGCTGGGCAACTTTTTTCCCAGCTCGTCGTTCTGCTAACCTTTGACCACTGACAGTACTTCCTGACCGCTCCACTTTGATAAATGACTTTGTAAGAATGCGCTCATAGTTGTCTTTCACCGGAGACTTTGGTGGTTTCTTCAGGGCAACGAGAGTACGCTTCGCTTTTACCGGATCTATCTTGTCCTCCGGAGGTGGATTTTTCTTTGCTTTCACACCTTCAAAGAAGTTGGTCACTTCGGCTTGCACGATCTTCGCGTTTTCCTCCTGGCTCCTCTCATATGGTAACTTCTCTGGAGTCTTCAGAGAAGGACCGTATCTGTATTGCCTACCTCTGGCTGTACTGCTAGACGCCGGAGCAGACGGAGCGGCTATGGCTGTCTTTCCTTTCTTACGAGTCGGAGGAGAAGGACGACGCGCCAGAGTAGCCGGAGCGGCGGCGGGTCTCTTCCGCCCTTGTTGATGAGGCGGAGAAAGAGGAGGTTGGCTGCTCGGGCGCGCTGGAGCGGGCGGAGAAGGAGGCGGGGTGCCGCCACGCGCCGGAGAAGGAGGCCGAGTGCCCTGATCACTCGTCGGAGGAGGCGGAGGAGGAGGTGGAGTGCCCTGACTCGCCGAAGGAGGAGGAGGAGGCGAAGGCGTCCAGTTCGGAAGGTTGATGAGCTCCTTCCGCCATAGGCATGGAGTCTTCAGAGAAGAACCCAGCCGAATCTCCCCTTCACCCGTAGGGTGGTCAAGCTCAAGGTCCTCAAATCCGTCTGTTATTTGATCCACCATCACCCTAGCATATCCTTCTGGAATAGACCGGCCGTGGTAGGTTGTGTCAGGTCCAGTAGGTAAAACAGGGCCAACAGCCACCTTCACTTTCAATGTCATCCATCGCGCCATAAGGTGACAATGTTGAGACTCCATGATAGCATCCACGGGGTGGCTAGCAGGAGCCACGAAGACATGCTCCAGCTGTTGAGTCTGCTTGGTGGAAGCCACACTGCTTCTACGCTGAGATGGCGGGGTAGCTTCAAGGGAAGCTTCGGCAGGTCGTTTGCTGCGATCTGCTTCTTGTTCCTCTAGCCCTTATACCCTTTCGTGCAGCGTCTGCAGTTGACTATGCTCCACTTTCTTCCTCCTTTCCTGGCTTTTGTAACCCCCTGCGTCCGGAAACCCAGCCTTCCACGGAACGGAGCCTGGCGTGCCTCGTGTCCATCCAGGGTGCTCAAGATTCTCGAGGGCCATTGTGAGCTCGTCCTTCTCTCTATCTAGAACGAACGTCCCTTGCTACGCTTTCTCGATATACTCCTTAAGCCTCGTGATGGGTATTCACAGTTGCTCTTCCGTCCAAACGCACTTCCCTGATATAGGGTCCAAGGTTCTGCCAACCCTGAAGAACCAAGTCCGGTAATGGGCTGGCCAGTTCAATGTCTCTGGTTCGACCCCTTTAGCAATCAGGTCATTCTCAGCCTTGTCCCACAAAGGTCGGGCTTTGTGGTAGCCACCTGACCCCGTGCGATGGTGATGCTTCTTCTTCGCAGCATTTTTCTTGTTTGTCGCTGACATCTTCTTACTCTTTTCCGATGTCTTGTGGGCCACAAATGCGGGCCACTGATCTCTGATCTTCTCATACTTTCTGGTGAATTCTGGTGTAATTTCTTTGTCGACAAACTCTGTTTTCAGCTCATTCTTCCACCTCCTGAATAGTTCTGCCATCTTCTTAAGAGCATGAGACTTTATCAATTGCTCTTTAACTGGCTTCTCCGGATCCTCCTCTAGCGGTAGGGTGAAATTTTCCTTAAGCGTTGTCCAAAGATCTTCTTTCTGCATATCGGAGACATAAGACACCTGAGGGTCTTCTTTCTTAGGCTTTAATCATTGGTGGATACTGATCGGGATCTTGTCCCTAACAAGAACCCCACACTGAGCACGAAATGTATCCCTTGTCCGGGTGGGTTCAATCAGCTTGCCATCGCGTGTGATTGCTGTAATCTCAAACCTTTCATCTGAGCGCAACTTTTTCTTCGGGCCTCGTTTCTTTACCAAAGTTGAGCTCGATCCGGAGGGCTAGAGAAAAGAAGAAAGACGAGAGTTAATTAATATGTGTACATATGAAAACAATGAATGCATCAATTAGCTAGTCAGCACGGGCTTAACTAATATATATATACTTGGTCGGACTCGGTTCGGTCACCGGAGCCGTCATCACGGTCTCCTTCTTGTACCTCCATTGGATCACCGGAGCCATCATAATCATAGCCCTCTTCTTGTACCGACATTAATGGGTCACCGGAGCCATCATAATCTTAGCTTTCTTCACTACCCCGTCCTTCCAAACCATCAGTGTCGTTGAGAAATGACGCAACGACATCACTTCCTTTTGCGATTATGTCCCCCAACATCGCTTCTGTTGCTTTGTCTCAGGGGTGCTCAATAGTTTCTGCAAATATTTACAACATGTCAATTATTATTCAAACATGACAGATGGATATATATTAGTGGCAAACATAGAACAAGCTAGCTAATCACAATAAGGAATCATATTAGTGGCCTCGACGCTGCTTCTCTAGGGTTTGGAGTGGCCTCGACAAAGCTTCAAGGGTTTGGGGTGGCCTGGACACAACGCTTCAAGGGTTTGGGGTGGCGTCGACGATAATGCTCTTTTAAGAAGTCAAAACAAGACATAAAAAGAGGAGAAGAAGAAAGGAATAGAAGAGAAGCGATCGAAGAAAAAAAAGAAAAAAAAGGGAGAAGAAGAAGAAAAAAATAGAATAAACTCTGGTCGAGCGAGAGGGCCGGGGGAAGGGGGCTGCTCCCGTGGTATAAGTTATCAC
>NC_041389.1:585382892-585383684 GCF_002162155.2 Triticum dicoccoides
AACGACGGCATACATACATGGGAAAATAATGTTATCGGGGAGGGGGTATATCAACCCCCCCCCCTCGTGTTGAAGTTATCGGGAGGGGGTATATCGACAACGACATATACCCGACAAAAAATAAGAAGACAAAAGAAGAAATAAAAAGAGGATAAGAAGAAAGGAATAGAAGAGAAGCGATCGAAGAAAAAAAAGAAAAAAAGGAGAATAAGAAAGGAATAGAGGAGAAGAAGAAAAAAATAGAATTTATCCTATTTTTTTCTTCTTCTCCTCTTTTTTTTCTTTTTTTCCTCTTCTTATTTATTTATCCTCTTCTTTTCCTTTCTTCCTCTTCTTATTTTCCTTTTTCCTCTCATTCTTTTTCTTCTTCTTCCTTTCCTAGCTAGATATATAAAACTTTTCTAAAAATGAAACTAACCTAAAATGTACTAAATCTAACTTGTGCATATATGAACATATATACATAGAGAACATACAAACACATATATATTTTTATAAAAAAAGCAAAAACATCATATTCTATAAAAAAATATATACATATAATCTGAAAAAAAACAGCATATTCTATAAACAATCATCATATATATGAACAAAAACAATTATGATAACAATCATATATATCATCATATATATGAAAAAAACATGCATATAAATCATCACATTTATTAAAAAAACAAAAAACAGGGGAGGGCGCCGGCCGGACCAAGGTGAGGAGGGGCAGGGGCAGGGGGCGCACCGGGGCGACGACGACGAAGGGGGCTGGCCCGGGCGGCGCGCGTCGGGGCAGGGCGG
>NC_041389.1:585383756-585397559 GCF_002162155.2 Triticum dicoccoides
GCATTGGGGCAGGGCGGCGACCGGCGACGGCGTCGGGCGAGGGCACGGGCGACGGCATCGGGGCAGGGCTCGGCGGCGACGACGACGAGGAGCAGCGTGGGGGCGTCGGGGCGGAGAAGAAGAGTGATTTTTGCAGAAACTGCTAAGTGTTGCTTATATAGCAAAGCCTTTAGTCCCGGTTGGTGGCACCAACCGGGACTAATGCCCCCCTTTAGTCCCGGTTGGTGCCACCAACCGGGACCAAAGCTCACTTATCAGCGGCCCAAAGGGCGGAAAGCAAAGGCCTTTGGTCCCGGTTGGTGGCACCAACCGGGACTAAAGGTTGGGCATTGGTACCGGTTGGTGCCACAAACCGGTACCAATGTAGCCCCTTTAGTCCTGGTTAGTGCCACCAACCGAGACCAAAGGCCCCTGTGCTGCCCGCGTCACGGCCAAAGTTTAGTCCCACCTCGCTAGTTGAGAGGGGCGCGCTGTGGTTTATAAGCCCCACTGCCGCACCCCTCTCGAGCTCCTCTCCATTCCAGGCTTACGGGCCTAATTGTTACTGCTATGCCTGAAGGGCCTTCTGGGCCTACGGCGGGCGTGAATCCTGGCCCATGGATGGGTTTCTAGTCGTATTCAGTCCGTGGTGGCCCAGTTGGTGGCAAAAATTTTGTTTTTTCCCAGTTTTTTTGTTTTCTTTTTTGCTTTATTTATTTTTTTTGTTTCTACTTACAACAAAATACTTATTTATTCTATTTTATTTTTCTATAATTACTTATTAATTTTATTTTGCGATAATTCTTTTTGCTATTAAAATTTCTAACAAAAAAAGTTCTTTATGAAAATTATTTTAGCTTTTAATGATTTTGAACAGAAAATACTTTGATAATTTTAGTTGCATCAATTTTATATAATTTTAGTTTCAATCATACTAGAGGTTGCTTATAATATTTTGAATAGAAAATACTTTGATAATTTTAGTTTCATAAATTTTATTTATGTTATTAAACTTTATTTTTTTATTTTATTTTGTTTCTACTTATCTATTTTATTAAAATTTATATTATTTTGTTTCAAATTACTTATTTATTTTGTTTCTGACTTTATTTGTTATTTTTCATGCATTTACTCGAGTTAATTGTACAGAAGTACCACAATTGAGGCATTGAAAGCAGATTGGTATCAAGTTTGGTAATTTTTACGTGTTAATACCAACTTTGAGACGAGGCGTTGCAGAATGGGCTAAACGACGTATAAACATGTATTGACGGGAAACTAAGAGCGAGGCCCAGCTGTCAGGGGCTGATGTGTCATCTTCTTTCACAAAAAAGCCCCTCGGTTTATATTTAATCACACAAAGGGCCTCGCTTGTAGCCAAAACTCAAAACCAGCAAAATATAAACTACTCCCGCTGCGAGGATTCGAACCCGTGACGCACTACGCGAGGGACACACGCGGCGACCGCTGCACTACGCCACTTTGTTTGATCTCTTGATGCTTAAACTCTTTTATACTACACATTAGAAACCATTTTTTTTCTGGACAACTGTTTCGTTTTTTTAATGCGTTTTTTTGTTTCGTATTCTTTTATCTTTTAAGACACGTCCTGGCCTTCTTCCAGTTTTCCTTTTTAAAACTTTTGCGCATCTCTTTTATATATAGGTTTTGTAATAAATGGTGTACATTATTTCATTACTTTTGACATTTTTAAAATTTACAGATATTGTATATTAAAAAAATCCAATTTATATAACAAAAAAATTCATCGTATATTATACAATAGTATTCAGTGTGTATTTATACAATAATATTCAGTGTGTATTTCCAAAAAACATCGCATTAATAAACATTAAAAATACACAATAATATATTAAAAATGTTCATCTAAAACTAAAAAAAAGGTGTTCGTATATTATAGTTCAATATAATACACACTGAACACTGTTGTATAGTATACGATGAAACTTTTTGTTATATACATTGCATTTTTTATAAATACACACTGAATACTATTGTATAATATATGATAAAAAAAGGTGTTCATATATTATACTTCAGTATAAAAAGGTGTTCATATTTAAAAAATGTTCATCTAAAACTAAAAAAATGTGTTCATAATACTTGTATAACACAATGAATACTATTGTATAATATATGATGAACAATTTTGTTATATACATTGCATTTTTTAATATACAATATTTGAAAAAATGTTGCATAGTAAAAATTTCGGCGTAAATTTTAAAAATGTCGAAGGTATTGAAATAATGTACACCATTTATTACAGAACCTATATATAAAAGAGATGCGCAAAAGTTCAAAAAATGGAAAATCGGAAGAAGGCCAGGACGTGTTTTAAAAGATAAAATAAATACGAAACAAAAAACAGCAATAAAAAACAAAACAGTTGTCTAGCAACAAAAATGGTTTCTGAAGTATAGTATAAAAATTGTAGGCGTCGACTCTACCGAAAGCAGTGGCCTAGTATAGTGGTCACAGACTCACCGCTCCTTTCCCTTCGTAGAGCGTCGCGGGTTCGAAACCTCGTGGGCGCGCGTAGGTTTTTTGTGCTAGTTTTCTGTTTTTTTTCCGCAATCGAGGCCCTTTCTGTGATTAAATATAAACTGAGGGGCTTTTCTGTGAAAGAAGATGCCACCTCAGCCCCTGACAGGCGGGCCCTGCTGTCAGTTTCCCCATCAATATGTCGTTTAGTCCGTTTTGCAACGCCTTGCCCCAAAGTTGGTACTGACACGTAAAAATTACCAAGCTTGATACCAATCTGCTTCCAATGCCCCAATTGTGATACTTCTGTGCAATTAACTCCATTTACTCATTATTTTGAGCTATAAGACCATGAAATTGAAAAGCATTTGAAATGAACTCTGAAAAGGTTCCAAGTTGGCATGGTATCATCATTTCACCCACATAGCATGTGCAAGAAAGTACACAGGCTTACGGCAAAACCTGGATGCACTTTGTGTAAAAAACAAACAATCTCCTTCGAAGTATCAGGGTTTCATACGGAAACTTGTCTGTTACAAAGGGATTTCATTTTTCTAAACTTATTTGAACTCCATAGCTTTTCTCTGTTCAAAATGCACCACTCAAAGCCACATCATCAACTTACAACCCTTTCCGACTTCATTTATTATTTTTCATGCATTTACTGATTATTTTGAGCTATAAGACCATGAAATTGAAAAGCATTTTAAATAAACTCTGAAAAGGTTCAAAGTTGGCATGGTATCATCATTTCACCCACATAGCATGTGCAAGAAAGTACAGAGGCTTACGGCAAAACCTGGATGCACTTCGTGTACAAAATAGACAATCTCCTTCGAAGTATCAGGGTATCATACGGCAACTCGTCTGTTATAAAGGGATTTCATTTTTTTTGAACTTATTTGAACTCCATAGTTTTTCTGTGTTCAAAATGCACCATTCAAAGCCACATCGTCAATTTACAACCCTTTCTCACTTCATTTGTTATTTTTCATGCATTTACTGATTATTTTGAGCTATAAGACCATGAAATTGAAAAGCATTTGAAATGAACTCTAAAAAGGTTCCAAGTTGGCATGGCATCATCATTTCACCCACATAGAATGTGCAAGAAAGTACAGAGGCTTACGGCAAAACCTGGATGCACTTTTTGTAAAAAACAGACAATCTCCTTCGAAGTTTCAGGGTTTCATACGGAAACACGTCTGTTACAAAGGGATTTCATTTTTCTGAACTTATTTGAACTCCATAGTTTTTCTGTGTTCAAAATGCACAACTCAAAGCCACATCATAAACTTACAACCCTTTCCGACTTCATTTATTATTTTTCATGCATTTACTGATTATTTTGAGCTATAAGTGCATGAAATTGAAAAGCATTTGAAATGAACTCTGAAAAGGTTCCAAGTTGGCATGGTATCATCATTTCACCGACATAGCATGTGCAAGAAAGTACAGAGGCCTACGGCAAAAACTGGATGCACTTCGTGTACAAAACAGACAATCTCCTTCGAAGTATCAGGGTTTCATACGGAAACTCGTCTGTTACAAAGGGATTTCAATTTTTTTGAACTTATTTGAACTCCATATTTTTTCTGTGTTCAAAATGCACCATTCAAAGCCACATCATCAATTTACAACCCTTTCCGACTTCATTTATTATTTTTCATGCATTTACTGATTATTTTGAGCTATAAGACCATGAAATTGAAAAGCATTTGGAATGAACTCTGAAAAGGTTCGAAGTTGGCATGGTATCATCATTTCACCCACATAGCATGTGCAATAAAGTACAGAGGCTTACGGCAAAACCTGGATGCACTTCGTGTACAAAACAGACAATCTCCTTCGAAGTATCAGGGTTTCATACAGAAACTCGTCTGTTACAAAGGGATTTCATTTTTTTGAACTTATTTGAACTCCGAATTTTTTCTATGTTCAAAATGCACCATTCAAAGCCACATCATCAATTTACAACCCTTTCTGACTTCACTTGTTATTTTTCATGCATTTACTGATTATTTTGAGCTATAAGACCATGAAATTGAAAAGCATTTGAAATGAGCTCTGAAAAGGTTCCAAGTTGGCATGGTATCATCATTTCACCCACATAGCATGTGTAAGAAAGTACAGAGGCTTACGGCAAAACTTGGATGCACTTCGTGTACAAAACAAACAATCTCCTTCAAAGTATCAGGGTTTCATACTAAAACTCGTCTGTTACAAAGGGATTTCATTTTTATGAACTTATTTGAACTCCATAATTTTTCTGTGTTCAAAATGCACCATTCAAAGCCACATCATCAATTTACAACCCTTTCTTACTTCATTTGTTATTTTTCATGCATTTACTGATTATTTTGAGCTATAAGACCATGAAATTGAAAAGCATTTGAAATGAACTCTGAAAAGGTTCCAAGTTGCATTGGTATCATCATTTCACCCACATAGCATGTGCAAGAAAGTACAGAGGCTTACGGCAAAACCTGGATGCACTTCGTGTACAAAACAGACAATCTCCTTCGAAGTATCAGGGTTTCATACGGAAACTCGTCTGTTACAAAGGGATTTCATTTTTTTGAACTTATTTGAACTCCATAGTTTTTCTGTGTTCAAAATGCACCATTCAAAGCCACATCATCAATTTACAACCCTTTCTTACTTCATTTGTTATTTTTCATGCATTTACTGATTATTTTGAGCTATAAGACCATGAAATTGAAAAGCATTTGAAATGAACTCTGAAAAGGTTCCAAGTTGGCATGGTATCATCATTTTACCCACATAGCATGTGCAAGAAAGTACAGAGGCTTACGGCAAAACCTGGATGCACTTCGTGTACAAAACAGACAATCTCCTTTGAAGTATCAGGGTTTCATACGGAAACTCGTCTGTTACAAAGGGATTTCATTTTTTTGAACTTATTTGAACTGCATAGTTTTTCTGTGTTCAAAATGCACCATTCAAAGCCACATCATCAATTTACAACCCTTTCTTACTTCATTTGTTATTTTTCATGCATTTACTGATTATTTTGAGCTATAAGACCATGAAATTGAAAAGCATTTGAAATGAACTCTGAAAAGGTTCCAAGTCGGCATGGTATCATCATTTCACCCACAGAGCATGTGCAATAAAGTACAGAGGCCTACGGCAAAAACTGGATGCACTTCGTGTACAAAACATACAATCTCCTTCGAAGTATCAGGGTTTCATACGGAAACTCGTCTGTTACAAAGGGATTTCATTTTTTTGAACTTATTTGAACTCCATATTTTTTCTTTGTTCAAAATGCACCATTCAAAGCCACATCATCAATTTACAACCCTTTCTGACTTCACTTGTTATTTTTCATGCATTTACTGATTATTTTGAGCTATAAGACCATGAAATTGAAAAGCATTTGAAATGAGCTCTGAAAAGGTTCCAAGTTGGCATGGTATCATCATTTCACCCAGATAGCATGTGCAAGAAAGTACAGAGGCCTACAGCAAAAACTGGATGCCCTTCGTGTACAAAACAAACAATTTCCTTCGAAGTATCAGGGTTTCATAGGGAAACTCGTCTGTTACAAAGGGATTTCATTTTTTTTGAACTTATTTGAACTCCATATTTTTTCTGTGTTCAAAATGCACCATTCAAAGCCACATCATCAATTTACAACCCTTTCTTACTTCATTTATTATTTTTCATGCATTTACTGACTATTTTGAGCTATAAGACCATGAAATTGAAAAGCATTTGAAATGAACTCTGAAAAGGTTCCAAGTTGGCATGGTATGATCATTTCACCCACATAGCATGTGCAAGAATGTACAAAGGCTTACGGCAAAACCTGGATGTACTTTGTGTACAAAACAGACAATCTCCTTCGAAGTATCAAGGTTTCATACGGAAACTCGTCTATTACAAAGGGATTTCATTTTTTTGAACTTATTTGAACTCCATAGTTTTTATATGTTCAGAATGCACCATTCAAAGCCACATCATCAATTTACAACCCTTTCTGACTTCATTTGTTATTTTTCATGCATTTACTTATTATTTTGAGCTATAAGACCATGAAATTGAAAAGCATTTGAAATGAACTCTAAAAAGGTTCCAAGTTGGCATGGTATCATCATTTCACCCAAATAGCATGTGCAAGAAAGTACAAAGGCTTACGGCAAAAACTGGATCCACTTTGTGTACAAAACAGACAATCTCCTTCGAAGTATGAGCGTTTCATACGGAAACTCGTCTGTTACAAAGGGATTTCATTTTTTGAACTTATTTGAACTACATAGTTTTTCTGTGTTCAAAATGCACCATTCAAAGCCACATCATCAATTTACAACCCTGTCTGACTTCATTTGTTATTTTTCATGCATTTACTGATTATTTTGAGCTATAAGACCATGAAATTCAAAAGCATTTGAAATTAACTCTGAAAAGGTTCCAAGTTGGCATGGTATCATCATTTCACCCACATAGCATGTGCAAGAAAGTACAAAGGCTTACGGCAAAAACTGGATGCCCTTCGTGTACAAAACAGACAATCTCCTTCGAAGTATCAGGGTTTCATATGAAAACTCCTCTGTTACAAAGGGATTTCGATTTTTTGAACTTATTTGAAATCCATAGTTTTTCTATGTTCAAAATGCACCATTCAAAGCCACATCATCAATTTACAACCCTTTCTGACTTCATTTGTTATGTTTCATGCATTTACTGATTATTTTGAGCTATAAGACCATGAAATTGAAAAGCATTTGAAATGAACTCTGAAAAGGTTCCAAGTTGGCATGGTATCATCATTTCACCCATATAGCATGTGCAAGAAAGTATAGAGGCTGACGGCAAAAACTGGATGCACTTTGTGTACAAAACAGACAATCTCCTTCGAAGTATCAGGTTTCATACGGAAACTCGTCTGTTACAAAGGGATTTCATTTTTTTGAACTTATTTGAACTCAATAGTTTTTCTGTGTTCAAAATGCACCATTAAAAGCCACATTATCAATTTACAACCCTTTCTTACTTCATTTGTTATTTTTAATGCATTTACTGATTATTTTGAGCTATAAGACCATGAAATTGAAAAGCATTTGAAATGAACTCTGAAAAGGTTCCAAGTTGGCATGGTGTCATCATTTCACCCACATAGCATGTGCAAGAAAGTACAGAGGCTTATTGCAAAAACTGGATGCACTTCGTGTACAAAACAGACAATCTCCTTCGAAGTATAAGGGTTTCATACGGAAACTCGTCTGTTACAAAGAGATTTCATTTTTTGAACTTATTTGAACTCCATCGTTTTTCTGTGTTCAAAATGCACCATTCAAAGCCACATCATCATTTTACAACCTTTTCTGACTTCATTTGTTTCATGCATTTACTGATTATTTTGAGCTATAAGACCATGAAATTGAAAAGCATTTGAAATGAACTCTAAAAAGGTTCCAAGTTGGCATGGTATCATCATTTCACCCAAATAGCATGTGCAAGAAAGTACAAAGGCTTACGGCAAAAACTGGATCCACTTTGGGTACAAAACAGACAATCTCCTTCGAAGTATGAGCGTTTCATACGGAAACTCGTCTGTTACAAAGGGATTTCATTTTTTGAACTTATTTGAACTCCATAGTTTTTCTGTGTTCAAAATGCACCATTCAAAGCCACATCATCAATTTACAACCCTGTCTGACTTCATTTGTTATTTTTCATGCATTTACTGATTATTTTGAGCTATAAGACCATGAAATTCAAAAGCATTTGAAATTAACTCTGAAAAGGTTCCAAGTTGGCATGGTATCATCATTTCACCCACATAGCATGTGCAAGAAAGTACAAAGGCTTACGGCAAAAACTGGATGCCCTTCGTGTACAAAACAGACAATCTCCTTCGAAGTATCAGGGTTTCATATGAAAACTCCTCTGTTACAAAGGGATTTCGATTTTTTGAACTTATTCCATAGTTTTTCTATGTTCAAAATGCACCATTCAAAGCCACATCATCAATTTACAACCCTTTCTGACTTAATTTGTTATGTTTCATGCATTTACTGATTATTTTGAGCTATAAGACCATGAAATTGAAAAGCATTTGAAATGAACTCTGAAAAGGTTCCAAGTTGGCATGGTATCATCATTTCACCCATATAGCATGTGCAAGAAAGTATAGAGGCTGACGGCAAAAACTGGATGCACTTTGTGTACAAAACAGACAATCTCCTTCGAAGTATCAGGTTTCATACGGAAACTCGTCTGTTACAAAGGGATTTCATTTTTTTGAACTTATTTGAACTCCATAGTTTTTCTGTGTTCAAAATGCACCATTAAAAGCCACATTATCAATTTACAACCCTTTCTTACTTCATTTGTTATTTTTAATGCATTTACTGATTATTTTGAGCTATAAGACCATGAAATTGAAAAGCATTTGAAATGAACTCTGAAAAGGTTCCAAGTTGGCATGGTGTCATCATTTCACCCACATAGCATGTGCAAGAAAGTACAGAGGCTTATGGCAAAAACTGGATGCACTTCGTGTACAAAACAGACAATCTCCTTCGAAGTATAAGGGTTTCATACGGAAACTCGTCTGTTACAAAGAGATTTCATTTTTTGAACTTATTTGAACTTCATAGTTTTTATATGTTCAAAATGCACCATTCAAAGCCACATCATCAATTTACAACCCTTTCTGACTTCATTTGTTATTTTTCATGCATTTACTAATTATTTTGAGCTATAAGACCATGAAATTGAAAAGCATTTGAAATGAACTCTAAAAAGGTTCCAAGTTGGCATGGTATCATCATTTCACCCAAATAGCATGTGCAAGAAAGTACAAAGGCTTACGGCAAAAACTGGATCCACTTTGGGTACAAAACAGACAATCTCCTTCGAAGTCTGAGCGTTTCATACGGAAACTCGTCTGTTACAAAGGGATTTCATTTTTTGAACTTATTTGAACTCCATAGTTTTTCTGTGTTCAAAATGCACCATTCAAAGCCACATTATCAATTTACAACCCTGTCTGACTTCATTTGTTATTTTTCATGCATTTACTGATTATTTTGAGCTATAAGACCATGAAATTCAAAAGCATTTGAAATAAACTCTGAAAAGGTTCCAAGTTGGCATGGTGTCATCATTTCACCCACATAGCATGTGCAAGAAAGTACAAAGGCTTACGGCAAAAACTGGATGCCCTTCGTGTACAAAACAGACAATCTCCTTCGAAGTATCAGGGTTTCATATGAAAACTCCTCTGTTACGAAGGGATTTCGGTTTTTTGAACTTATTTGAAATCCATAGTTTTTCTATGTTCAAAATGCACCATTCAAAGCCACATCATCAATTTACAACCCTTTCTGACTTCATTTGTTATGTTTCATGCATTTACTGATTATTTTGAGCTATAAGACCATGAAATTGAAAAGCATTTGAAATGAACTCTGAAAAGGTTCCAAGTTGGCATGGTATCATCATTTCACCCATATAGCATGTGCAAGAAAGTATAGAGGCTGACGGCAAAAACTGGATGCACTTTGTGTACAAAACAGACAATCTCCTTCGAAGTATCAGGTTTCATACGGAAACTCGTCTGTTACAAAGGGATTTCATTTTTTTGAACTTATTTGAACTCCATAGTTTTTCTGTGTTCAAAATGCACCATTAAAAGCCACATTATCAATTTACAACCCTTTCTTACTTCATTTGTTATTTTTAATGCATTTACTGATTATTTTGAGCTATAAGACCATGAAATTGAAAAGCATTTGAAATGAACTCTGAAAAGGTTCCAAGTTGGCATGGTGTCATCATTTCACCCACATAGCATGTGCAAGAAAGTACAGAGGCTTATGGCAAAAACTGGATGCACTTCGTGTACAAAACAGACAATCTCCTTCGAAGTATAAGGGTTTCATACGGAAACTCGTCTGTTACAAAGAGATTTCATTTTTTGAACTTATTTGAACTCCATAGTTTTTCTGTGTTCAAAATGCACCATTCAAAGCCACATCATCAATTTACAACCCTTTCTGACTTCATTTGTTATTTTTCATGCATTTACTGATTATTTTGAGCTATAAGACCATGAAATTGAAAAGCATTTGAAATGAACTCTAAAAAGGTTCCAAGTTGGCATGGTATCATCATTTCACCCAAATAGCATGTGCAAGAAAGTACAAAGGCTTACGGCAAAAACTGGATCCACTTTGGGTACAAAACAGAGAATCTCCTTCGAAGTATGAGCGTTTCATACGGAAACTCGTCTGTTACAAAGGGATTTCATTTTTTGAACTTATTTGAACTCCATAGTTTTTCTGTGTTCAAAATGCACCATTCAAAGCCACATCATCAATTTACAACCCTGTCTGACTTCATTTGTTATTTTTCATGCGTTTACTGATTATTTTGAGCTATAAGACCATGAAATTCAAAAGCATTTGAAATAAACTCTTAAAAGGTTCCAAGTTGGCATGGTATCATCATTTCACCCACATAGCATGTGCAAGAAAGTACAAAGGCTTACGGCAAAAACTGGATGCCCTTCGTGTACAAAACAGACAATCTCCTTCGAAGTATCAGGGTTTCATATGAAAACTCCTCTGTTACAAAGGGATTTCGATTTTTTGAACTTATTTGAAATCCATAGTTTTTCTATGTTGAAAATGCACCATTCAAAGCCACATCATC
The DNA here is from genome assembly GCF_002162155.2 of Triticum dicoccoides. NCBI lineage: Eukaryota > Viridiplantae > Streptophyta > Magnoliopsida > Poales > Poaceae > Triticum > Triticum dicoccoides. Next base: position 585,394,929 of record NC_041389.1, read on the forward strand.
AATTTACAACCCTTTCTGACTTCATTTGTTATGTTTCATGCATTTACTGATTATTTTGAGCTATAAGACCATGAAATTGAAAAGCATTTGAAATGAACTCTGAAAAGGTTCCAAGTTGGCATGGTATCATCATTTCACCCATATAGCATGTGCAAGAAAGTATAGAGGCTTACGGCAAAAACTGGATGCACTTTGTGTACAAAACAGACAATCTCCTTCGAAGTATCAGGTTTCATACGGAAACTCGTCTGTTACAAAGGGATTTCATTTTTTTGAACTTATTTGAACTCCATAGTTTTTCTGTGTTCAAAATGCACCATTCAAAGCCACATCATCAATTTAATACCCTTTCTGACTTCATTTGTTATTTTTATGCATTTACTGATTATTTTGAGCTATAAGACCATGAAATTGAAAAGCATTTGAAATGAACTCTAAAAAGGTTCCAAGTTGGCATGGTATCATCATTTCACCCAAATAGCATGTGCAAGAAAGTACAAAGGCTTACGGCAAAAACTGGATCCACTTTGTGTACAAAACAAACAATCTCCTTCGAAGTATAAGGGTTTCATACGGAAACTCGTCTGTTACAAAGGGATTTCATTTTTTGAACTTATTTGAACTCCATAGTTTTTCTGTGTTCAAAATGCACCATTCAAAGCCACATCATCAATTTACAACCCTGTCTGACTTCATTTGTTATTTTTCATGCATTTACTGATTATTTTGAGCTATAAGACCATGAAATTCAAAAGCATTTGAAATAAACTCTGAAAAGGTTCCAAGTTGGCATGGTATCATCATTTCACCCACATAGCATGTGCAAGAAAGTACAAAGGCTTACGGCAAAAACTGGATGCCCTTCGTGTACAAAACAGACAATCTCCTTCGAAGTATCAGGGTTTCATATGAAAACTCCTCTGTTACAAAGGGATTTCGATTTTTTGAACTTATTTGAAATCCATAGTTTTTCTATGTTCAATATGCACCATTCAAAGCCACATCATCAATTTACAACCCTTTCTGACTTCATTTGTTATGTTTCATGCATTTACTGATTATTTTGAGCTATAAGACCATGAAATTGAAAAGCATTTGAAATGAACTCTGAAAAGGTTCCAAGTTGGCATGGTATCATCATTTCACCCATATAGCATGTGCAAGAAAGTATAGAGGCTGACGGCAAAAACTGGATGCACTTTGTGTACAAAACAGACAATCTCCTTCGAAGTATCAGGTTTCATACGGAAACTCGTCTGTTACAAAGGGATTTCATTTTTTTGAACTTATTTGAACTCCATAGTTTTTCTGTGTTCAAAATGCACCATTAAAAGCCACATTATCAATTTACAACCCTTTCTTACTTCATTTGTTATTTTTAATGCATTTACTGATTATTTTGAGCTATAAGACCATGAAATTGAAAAGCATTTGAAATGAACTCTGAAAAGGTTCCAGGTTGGCATGGTGTCATCATTTCACCCACATAGCATGTGCAAGAAAGTACAGAGGCTTATGGCAAAAACTGGATGCACTTCGTGTACAAAACAAACAATCTCCTTCGAAGTATAAGGGTTTCATACGAAAACTCGTCTGTTACAAAGAGATTTCATTTTTTTGAACTTATTTGAACTCCATAGTTTTTCTGTGTTCAAAATGCACCTTTAAAAGCCACATCATCAATTTACAACCCTTTCTGACTTCATTTGTTATTTTTCATGCATTTACTGATTATTTTGAGCTATAAGACCATGAAATTGAAAAGCATTTGAAATGAACTCTAAAAAGGTTCCAAGTTGGCATGGTATCATCATTTCAGCCCCATAGCATGTGCAAGAAAGTACAGAGACTTACGGCAAAACCTGGATGCACTTCGTGTACAAAACAGACAATCTCCTTCGAAGTATCAGGTTTCATACGGAAACTCGTCTGTTACAAAGGGATTTCATTTTTTTGAACTTATTTGAACTCCGTAGTTTTTCTGTGTTCAAAATGCACCATTAAAAGCCACATTATCAATTTACAACCCTTTCTTACTTCATTTGTTATTTTTAATGCATTTACTGATTATTTTGAGCTATAAGACCATGAAATTGAAAAGCATTTGAAATGAACTCTGAAAAGGTTCCAAGTTGGCATGGTGTCATCATTTCACCCACATAGCATGTGCAAGAAAGTACAGAGGCTTATGGCAAAAACTGGATGCACTTCGTGTACAAAACAGACAATCTCCTTCGAAGTATAAGGGTTTCATACGGAAACTCGTCTGTTACAAAGAGATTTCATTTTTTGAACTTATTTGAACTCCATAGTTTTTCTGTGTTCAAAATGCACCATTCAAAGCCACATCATCAATTTACAACCCTTTCTGACTTCATTTGTTATTTTTCATGCATTTACTGATTATTTTGAGCTATAAGACAATGAAATTGAAAAGCATTTGAAATGAACTCTAAAAAGGTTCCAAGTTGGCATGGTATCATCATTTCACCCAAATAGCATATGCAAGAAAGTACAAAGGCTTACGGCAAAAACTGGATCCACTTTGTGTACAAAACAGACAATCTCCTTCGAAGTATGAGCGTTTCATACGGAAACTCGTCTGTTACAAAGGGATTTCATTTTTTGAAC
>NC_041389.1:585397569-585399204 GCF_002162155.2 Triticum dicoccoides
TTTCATGCATTTACTGATTATTTTGAGCTATAAGACCATGAAATTGAAAAGCATTTGAAATGAACTCTAAAAAGGTTCCAAGTTGGCATGGTATCATCATTTCACCCAAATAGCATGTGCAAGAAAGTACAAAGGCTTACGGCAAAAACTGGATCCACTTTGGGTACAAAACAGACAATCTCCTTCGAAGTATGAGCGTTTCATACGGAAACTCGTCTGTTACAAAGGGATTTCATTTTTTGAACTTATTTGAACTCCATAGTTTTTCTGTGTTCAAAATGCACCATTCAAAGCCACATCATCAATTTACAACCCTGTCTGACTTCATTTGTTATTTTTCATGCATTTACTGATTATTTTGAGCTATAAGACCATGAAATTCAAAAGCATTTGAAATAAACTCTGAAAAGGTTCCAAGTTGGCATGGTATCATCATTTCACCCACATAGCATGTGCAAGAAAGTACAAAGGCTTACGGCAAAAACTGGATGCCCTTCGTGTACAAAACAGACAATCTCCTTCGAAGTATCAGGGTTTCATATGAAAACTCCTCTGTTACAAAGGGATTTCGGTTTTTTGAACTTATTTGAAATCCATAGTTTTTCTATGTTCAAAATGCACCATTCAAAGCCACATCATCAATTTACAACCCTTTCTGACTTCATTTGTTATATTTCATGCATTTACTGATTATTTTGAGCTATAAGACCATGAAATTGAAAAGCATTTGAAATGAACTCTGAAAAGGTTCCAAGTTGGCATGGTATCATCATTTCACCCATATAGCATGTGCAAGAAAGTATAGAGGCTGACGGCAAAAACTGGATGCACTTTGTGTACAAAACAGACAATCTCCTTCGAAGTATCAGGTTTCATACGGAAACTCGTCTGTTACAAAGGGATTTCATTTTTTCGAACTTATTTGAACTCCATAGTTTTTCTGTGTTCAAAATGCACCATTCAAAGCCACATCATCAATTTACAACCCTGTCTGACTTGATTTGTTATTTTTCATGCATTTACGGATTATTTTGAGCTATAAGACCATGAAATTCAAAAGCATTTGAAATGAACTCTGAAAAGGTTCCAAGTTGGCATGGTATCATCATTTCACCCACATTGCATGTGCAAGAAAGTACAAAGGCTTACGGCAAAAACTGGATGCCCTTCGTGTACAAAACAGACAATCTCCTTCGAAGTATCAGTGTTTCATATGAAAACTCCTCTGTTACAAAGGGATTTTGATTTTTTGAACTTATTTGAAATCCATAGTTTTCTATGTTCAAAATGCACCATTCAAAGCCACATCATCAATTTACAACCCTTTCTGACTTCATTTGTTATTTTTCATGCATTTACTGATTATTTTGAGCTATAAGACCTTGAAATTCAAAAGCATTTGAAATGAACTCTAAAAAGGTTCCAAGTTGGCATGGTATCATCATTTCACCCCCATAGCATGTGCAAGAAAGTACAGAGGCTTACGGCAAAACCTGGATGCATTTCGTGTACAAAACAGACAATCTCCTTCGAAGTATAAGGGTTTTATATGGAAACTCGTCTGTTACAAAGGGATTTCATTTTTTTGAACTTATTTGAACTCCATAGTTTTTCTATGTTCAAAATGCACCATTC
>NC_041389.1:585399364-585404754 GCF_002162155.2 Triticum dicoccoides
TTTCATGCATTTACTGATTATTTTGAGCTATAAGACCATGAAATTGAAAAGCATTTGAAATGAACTCTAAAAAGGTTCCAAGTTGGCATGGTATCATCATTTCACCCAAATAGCATGTGCAAGAAAGTACAAAGGCTTACGGCAAAAACTGGATCCACTTTGGGTACAAAACAGACAATCTCCTTCGAAGTATGAGCGTTTCATACGGAAACTCGTCTGTTACAAAGGGATTTCATTTTTTGAACTTATTTGAACTCCATAGTTTTTCTGTGTTCAAAATGCACCATTCAAAGCCACATCATCAATTTACAACCCTGTCTGACTTCATTTGTTATTTTTCATGCATTTACTGATTATTTTGAGCTATAAGACCATGAAATTCAAAAGCATTTGAAATAAACTCTGAAAAGGTTCCAAGTTGGCATGGTATCATCATTTCACCCATATAGCATGTGCAAGAAAGTACAAAGGCTTACGGCAAAAACTGGATGCCCTTCGTGTACAAAACAGACAATCTCCTTCGAAGTATCAGGGTTTCATATGAAAACTCCTCTGTTACAAAGGGATTTCGATTTTTTGAACTTATTTGAAATCCATAGTTTTTCTATGTTGAAAATGCACCGTTAAAAGCCACATCATCAATTTACAACCCTTTCTGACTTCATTTGTTATGTTTCATGCATTTACTGATTATTTTGAGCTATAAGACCATGAAATTGAAAAGCATTTGAAATGAACTCTGAAAAGGTTCCAAGTTGGCATGGTATCATCATTTCACCCATATAGCATGTGCAAGAAAGTATAGAGGCTGACGGCAAAAACTGGATGCACTTTGTGTACAAAACAGACAATCTCCTTCGAAGTATCAGGTTTCATACGGAAACTCGTCTGTTACAAAGGGATTTCATTTTTTTGAACTTATTTGAACTCCATAGTTTTTCTGTGTTCAAAATGCACCATTAAAAGCCACATTATCAATTTACAACCCTTTCTTACTTCATTTGTTATTTTTAATGCATTTACTGATTATTTTGAGCTATAAGACCATGAAATTGAAAAGCATTTGAAATGAACTCTGAAAAGGTTCCAAGTTGGCATGGTGTCATCATTTCACCCACATAGCATGTGCAAGAAAGTACAGAGGCTTATGGCAAAAACTGGATGCACTTCGTGTACAAAACAAACAATCTCCTTCGAAGTATAAGGGTTTCATACGGAAACTCGTCTGTTACAAAGAGATTTCATTTTTTTGAACTTATTTGAACTCCATAGTTTTTCTGTGTTCAAAATGCACCATTCAAAGCCACATCATCAATTTACAACCCTTTCTGACTTCATTTGTTATTTTTCATGCATTTACTGATTATTTTGAGCTATAAGACCATGAAATTGAAAAGCATTTGAAATGAACTCTAAAAAGGTTCCAAGTTGGCATGGTATCATCATTTCACCCCCATAGCATGTGCAAGAAAGTACAGAGGCTTACGGCAAAACCTGGATGCACTTCGTGTACAAAACAGACAATCTCCTTCGAAGTATAAGGGTTTTATATGGAAACTCGTCTGTTACAAAGGGATTTCATTTTTTTGAAATTATTTGAACTCCATAGTTTTTCTATGTTCAAAATGCACCATTCAAAGCCACATCATCAATTTACAACCCTTTCTGACTTCATTTGTTATTTTTCATGCATTTACTTATTATTTTGAGCTATAAGACCATGAAATTGAAAAGCATTTGAAATGAACTCTGAAAAGGTTCCAAGTTGGCATGGTATCATCATTTCACCCACATAGCATGTGAAAGAAAGTACAGAGGCCTACAGCAAAAACTGGATGCACTTCGTGTACAAAACAAACAATTTCCTTCGAAGTATCAGGGTTTCACAGAGAAACTCGTCTGTTACAAAGGGATTTCATTTTTTTGAACTTATTTGAATTCCATAGTTTTTCTATGTTCAAAATGAACCATTCAATGCCACATCATCAATTTACAACCCTTTCTGACTTCATTTGTTACTTTTCATGCATTTACTTATTATTTTGAGCTATAAGACCATGAAATTGAAAAACATTTGAAATGAACTCTAAAAAGGTTCCAAGTTGGCATGGTATCATCATTTCACCCACATAGAATGTGCAAGAAAGTACAGAGGCTTACGGCAAAAACTGGATCCACTTCGTGTATAAAACAGACAATCTCTTTCGAAGTATGAGGGTTTCATATGGAAACTCGTGTGTTACAAAGGGATTTCATTTTTTGAACTTATTTGAACTCCATAGTTTTTCTGTGTTCAAAATGCACCATTCAAAGCCACATCATCAATTTACAACCCTGTCTGACTTCATTTGTTATTTTTCATGCATTTATTGATTATTTTGAGCTATAAGACCATGAAATTCAAAAGCATTTGAAATGAACTCTAAAAAGGTTCCAAGTTGGCATGGTATCATCATTTCACCCACATAGCATGTGCAAGAAAGTACAAAGGCTTACGGCAAAAACTGGATGTCCTTCGTGTACAAAACAGACAATCTCCTTCGAAGTATGAGCGTTTCATACGAAAACTCCTCTGTTACAAAGGGATTTCGTTTTTTTGAACTTATTTGAACTCCATAGTTTTTCTGTGTTCAAAATGCACCATTCAAAGCCACATTATCAATTTACAACCCTTTCTTACTTCATTTGTTATTTCTAATGCATTTACTGATTATTTTGAGCTATAAGACCATGAAATTGCAAAAGCATTTGAAATGAACTCTGAAAAGGTTCCAAGTTGGCATGGTGTCATCATTTCACCTACATAGCATGTGCAAGAAAGTACAGAGGCTTATGGAAAAAACTGGATGCACTTCGTGTACAAAACAGACAATCTCCTTCGAAGTATCATGGTTTCATACGGAAACTCGTCTGTTACAAAGGGATTTCATTTTTCTGAACTTATTTGAACTCCATAGTTTTTCTGTGTTCAAAATGCACCACTCAAAGCCACATCATCAACTAACAACCCTTTCCAACTTCATTTATTATTTTTCATGCATTTACTGATTATTTTGAGCTATAAGACCATGAAATTGAAAAGCATTTGAAATGAACTCTGAAAAGGTTCCAAGTTGGCATGGTATCATCATTTCACCCACATAGCATGTGCAAGAAAGTACAGAGGCTTACGACAAAACCTGGATGCACTTCATGTACAAAACAGACAATCTCCTTCGAAGTATCAGGGTTTCATACGGAAACTCGTCTGTTACAAAGGAATTTCATTTTTTTGAACTTATTTGAACTCCATATTTTTCCTGTGTTCAAAATGCACCATTCAAAGCCACATCATCAATTTACAACCCTTTCCGACTTCATTTGTTATTTTTCATGCATTTACTTATTATTTTGAGCTATAAGACCATGAAATTGAAAAGCATTTGAAATGAACTCTGAAAAGGTTCCAAGTTGGCATGGTATCATCATTTCACCCACATAGCATGTGCAATAAAGTACAGAGGCTTACGGCAAAACCTGGATGCACTTCGTGTACAAAACAGACAATCTCCTTCGAAGTATAAGGGTTTTATACGGAAACTCGTCTGTTACAAAGGGATTTCATTTTTTTGAACTTATTTGAACTCCATAGTTTTTCTATGTTGAAAATGCACCATTGAAAGCCACATCATCAATTTACAACCCTTTCTGACTTCATTTGTTATTTTTCATGCATTTACTTATTATTTTGAGCTATAAGACCATGAAATTGAAAAGCATTTGAAATGAACTCTGAAAAGGTTCCAAGTTGGCATGGTATCATCATTTCACCCACATAGCATGTGCAAGAAAGTACAGAGGCCTACAGCAAAAACTGGATGCCCTTCGTGTACAAAACAAACAATTTCCTTCGAAGTATCAGGGTTTCATAGGGAAACTCGTCTGTTACAAAGGGATTTCATTTTTTTGAACTTATTTGAACTCCATATTTTTTCTGTGTTCAAAATGCACCATTCAAAGCCACATCATCAATTACAACCCTTTCTGACTTCATTTATTATTTTTCATGCATTTACTGACTATTTTGAGCTATAAGACCATGAAATTGAAAAGCATTTGAAATGAACTCTGAAAAGGTTCCAAGTTGGCATGGTGTCATAATTTCACCCACATAGCATGTGCAATAAAGTACAGAGGCTTACGGCAAAAACTGGATGCACTTCGTGTACAAAACAGACAATCTCCTTCGAAGTATCAGGGTTTCATACGGTAACTCGTCTGTTACAAAGGCATTTCATTTTTCTGAACTTATTTGAACTCCATAGTTTTTCTATGTTCAAAATGCACCATTCAAAGCCAGATCATCAACTTACAACCCTTTTCGACTTCATTTGTAATTTTTCATGCATTTACTGATTATTTTGAGCTATAAGACCATGAAATTGAAAAGCATTTGAAATGAACTCTGAAAAGGTTCCAAGTTGGCATGGTATCATCATTTCACCGACATAGAATGTGCAAGAAAGTACAGAGGCCTACGGCAAAAACTGGATGCACTTCGTGTACAAAACAGACAATCTCCTTCGAAGTATGAGGGTTTCATACGGAAACTCGTCTGTTACAAAGGGATTTCATTTTTTGAACTTATTTGAACTCCATATTTTTTCTGTGTTCAAAATGCACCATTCAAAGACACATCATCAATTTACAACCCTGTCCGACTTCATTTGTTATTTTTCATGCATTTATTGATTATTTTGAGCTATAAGACCATGAAATTCAAAAGCATTTGAAATGAACTCTGAAAAGGTTCCAAGTTGGCATGGTATCATCATTTCACCCACATAGCATGTGCAATAAAGTACAGAGGCTTACGGCAAAACCTGGATGCACTTCGTGTACAATACAGACAATCTCCTTCGAAGTATGAGGGTTTCATACGAAAACTCCTCTGTTACAAAGGGATTTCGTTTTTTTGAACTTATTTGAACTCCACAGTTTTTCTGTGTTCATAATGCACCATTCAAAGCCACATCATCAATTTACAACCCGTTCTGACTTCATTTGTTATTTTTCATGCATTTACTGATTATTTTGAGCTATAAGACCATGAAATTCAAAAGCATTTGAAATGAACTCTGAAAAGGTTCCAAGTTGGCATGGTGTCATCATTGCACCCACATAGCATGTGCAAGAAAGTACAGAGGCTTACGGCAAAACCTGGATGCACTTTGTGTACAAAACAGACAATCTCCTTCGAAGTATCATGGTTTCATACGGAAACTCGTCTGTTACAAAGGGATTTCATTTTTTTGAACTTATTTGAACTCCATAGTTTTTCTGTGTTCAAAATGCACCACTCAAAGCCACATCATCAACTTACAACCCTTTCTGACTTCATTTATTATTTT
>NC_041389.1:585405475-585408614 GCF_002162155.2 Triticum dicoccoides
TTGAACTCCATATTTTTTTTTGTATTCAAAATGCACCATTCAAAGCCACATCATCAATTTACAACCCTTTCTGACTTCATTTGTTATTTTTCATGCATTTACTGACTATTTTGAGCTATAAGACCATGAAATTGAAAAGCATTTGAAATGAACTCTGAAAAGGTTCCAAGTTGGCATGGTATCATCATTTCACCCACATAGCATGTGCAATAAAGTACAGATGCTTACGGCAAAAACTGGATGTACTTCATGTACAGAACAGACAATCTCCTTCGAAGTATCAAGGTTTCATACGGAAACTCGTCTGTTACAAAGGGATTTCATTTTTTTGAACTTATTTGAACTCCATAGTTTTTCTATGTTCAAAATGCAGCATTCAAAGCCACATCATCAATTTACAACCCTTTCTGACTTCATTTGTTATTTTTCATGCATTTACTGATTATTTTGAGCTATAAGACTATGAAATTCAAAAGCATTTGAAATGAACTCTGAAAAGGTTCCAAGTTGGCATGGTATCATCATTTCACCCACATAGCATGTGCAAGAAAGTACAAAGTCTTACGGCAAAAACTGGATGCCCTTCGGTACAAAACAGACAATCTCCTTCGAAGTATTAGGGTTTCATACGAAAACTCCTCTGTTACAAAGGGATTTCGTTTTTTTGAACTTATTTGAACTCCATAGTTTTTCTGTGTTCAAAATGCACCATTCAAAGCCACATCATCAATTTACAACCCTTTCTTACTTCATTTGTTATTTTTAATGCATTTACTGATTATTTTGAGCTATAAAACCATGATATTGAAAAGCATTTGAAATGAACTCTGAAAAGGTTCCAAGTTGGCATGGTGTCATAATTTCACCTACATAGCATGTGCAAGAAAGTACAGAGGCGTATGGCAAAAACTGGATGCACTTCGTGTACAAAACAGACAATCTCCTTCGAAGTATCATGGTTTCATACGGAAACTCGTCTGTTACAAAGGGATTTCATTTTTTTGAACTTATTTGAACTCCATAGTTTTTCTGTGTTCAAAATGCACCACTCAAAGCCACATCATCAACTTACAACCCTTTCCGACTTCATTTATTATTTTTCATGCATTTACTGATTATTTTGAGCTATAAGACCATGAAATTGAAAAGCATTTGAAATGAACTCTGAAAAGGTTCCAAGTTGGCATGGTATCATCATTTCACCCACATAGCATGTGCAAGAAAGTACAAAGGCTTACGGCAAAAACTGGATGCCCTTCGTGTACAAAACAGACAATCTCCTTCGAAGTATGAGGGTTTCATACGAAAACTCGTCTGTTACAAAGGGATTTCATTTTTAAGAACTTATTTGAACTCCATATTTTTTCTGTGTTCAAAATGCACCATTCAAAGCCACATCATCAATTTACAACCCTTTCTTACTTCATTTGTTATTTTTCATGCATTTACTGATTATTTTGAGCTATAACACCATGAAATTGAAAAGCATTTGAAATGAACTCTAAAAAGGTTCCAAGTCGGCATGGTATCATCATTTCACCCCCATAGCATGTGCAATAAAGTACAGAGGCCTACGGCAAAAACTGGATGCACTTCGTGTACAAAACAGACAATCTCCTTCGAAGTATCAGGGTTTCATACGGAAACTCGTTTGTTACAAAGGGATTTCATTTTATTGAACTTATTTGAACTCCATATTTTTTTTTGTATTCAAAATGCACCATTCAAAGCCACATCATCAATTTACAACCCTTTCTGACTTCATTTGTTATTTTTCATGCATTTACTGACTATTTTGAGCTATAAGACCATGAAATTGAAAAGCATTTGAAATGAACTCTGAAAAGGTTCCAAGTTGGCATGGTATCATCATTTCTTCTACATAGCATGTGCAATAAAGTACAGAGGCTTACGGCAAAAACTGGATGTACTTCATGTACAGAACAGACAATCTCCTTCGAAGTATCAAGGTTTCATGCGGAAACTCGTCTGTTACAAAGGGATTTCATTTTTTTGAACTTATTTGAACTCCATAGTTTTTCTATGTTCAAAATGCAGCATTCAAAGCCACATCATCAATTTACAACCCTTTCTGACTTCATTTGTTATTTTTCATGCATTTACTGATTATTTTGAGCTATAAGACCATGAAATTCAAAAGCATTTGAAATGAACTCTAAAAAGGTTCCAAGTTGGCATGGTATCATCATTTCACCCACATAGCATGTGCAAGAAAGTACAAAGGCTTACGGCAAAAACTGGATGCCCTTCGGTACAAAACAGACAATCTCCTTCGAAGTATCAGGGTTTCATACGAAAACTCCTCTGTTACAAAGGGATTTCGTTTTTTTGAACTTATTTGAACTCCATAGTTTTTCTGTGTTCAAAATGCACCATTCAAAGCCACATCATCAATTTACAACCCTTTCTTACTTCATTTGTTATTTTTAATGCATTTACTGATTATTTTGAGCTATAAAACCATGAAATTGAAAAGCATTTGAAATGAACTCTGAAAAGGTTCCAAGTTGGTATGGTGTCATAATTTCACCTACATAGCATGTGCAAGAAAGTACAGAGGCTTATGGCAAAAACTGGATGCACTTCGTGTACAAAACAGACAATCTCCTTCGAAGTATCATGGTTTCATACGGAAACTCGTCTGTTACAAAGGGATTTCATTTTTCTGAACTTATTTGAACTCCATAGTTTTTCTGTGTTCAAAATGCACCACTCAAAGCCACATCATCAACTTACAACCCTTTCCGACTTCATTTATAATTTTTCATGCATTTACTGATTATTTTGAGCTATAAGACCATGAAATTGAAAAGCATTTGAAATGAACTCTGAAAAGGTTCCAAGTTGGCATGGTATCATCATTTCACCGACATAGCATGTGCAAGAAAGTACAGAGGCTTACGGCAAAAACTGGATGCACTTCGTGTACAAAACAGACAATCTCCGTCGAAGTATCAGGGTTTCATACGGAAACTCGTCTGTTCCAAAGGAATTTCATTTTTTTGAACTTATTTGAACTTCATATATTTTCTGTGTTCAAAATGCACCATTCAAAGCCACATCATCAATTTACAACCCTTTCCGACTTCATTTATTATTTTTCATGCATTTACTGATT
>NC_041389.1:585410096-585428677 GCF_002162155.2 Triticum dicoccoides
AGGTTCCAAGTTGGCATGGTATCATCATTTCACCCACATAGAATGTGCAAGAAAGTACAGAGGCTTACGGCAAAACCTGGATGCACTTCGTGTACAAAACAGACAATCTCCTTCGAAGTATCAGGATTTCATACGGAAACTCGTCTGTTACAAAGGGATTTCATTTTTAAGAACTTATTTGAACTCCATAGTTTTTCTATGTTCAAAATGCACCATTCAAAGCCACATCATCAATTTACAACCCTTTCTTACTTCATTTGTTATTTTTCATGCATTCACTGATTATTTTGAGCTATAAGACCATGAAATTGAAAAGCATTTGAAATGAACTCTAAAAAGGTTCCAAGTCGGCATGGTATCATCATTTCACCCACATAGCATGTGCAATAAAGTACAGAGGCCTACGGCAAAAACTGGTTGCACTTCGTGTACAAAACAGACAATCTCCTTCGAAGTATCAGGGTTTCATACGGAAACTCGTCTGTTACAAAGGGATTTCATTTTATTGAACTTATTTGAACTCCATATTTTTTTGTATTCAAAATGCACCATTCAAAGCCACATCATCAATTTACAACCCTTTCTGACTTCATTTGTTATTTTTCATGCATTTACTGACTATTTTGAGCTATAAGACCATGAAATTGAAAAGCATTTGAAATGAACTCTGAAAAGGTTCCAAGTTGGCATGGTATCATCATTTCGCCCACATAGCATGTGCAATAAAGTACAGAGGCTTACGGCAAAAACTGGATGTACTTCATGTACAAAACAGACAATCTCCTTCGAAGTATCAAGGTTTCATACGGAAACTCGTCTGTTACAAAGGGATTTCATTTTTTTGAACTTATTTGAACTCCATAGTTTTTCTATGTTCAAAATGCACCATTCAAAGCCACATCATCAATTTACAACCCTTTCTGACTTCATTTGTTATTTTTCATGCATTTACTTATTATTTTGAGCTATAAGACCATGAAATTGAAAATCATTTGAAATGAACTCTAAAAAGGTTCCAAGTTGGCATGGTATCATCATTTCACCCAGATAGCATGTGCAAGAAAGTATAGAGGCTTACGGCAAAAACTGGATCCACTTTGTGTACAAAACAGACAATCTCCTTCGAAGTATGAGGGTTTCATACGGAAACTCGTCTGTTACAAAGGGATTTCATTTTTTGAACTTATTTGAACTCCATAGTTTTTCTGTGTTCAAAATGCACCATGGAAAGCCACATCATCAATTTACAACCCTGTCTAACTTCATTTGTTATTTTTCATGCATTTACTGATTACTTTGAGCTATAAGACCATGAAATTCAAAAGCATTTGAAATGAACTCTGAAAAGCTTCCAAGTTGGCATGGTATCATCATTTCACCCACATAGCATGTGCAAGAAAGTACAAAGGCTTACGGCAAAAACTGGATGCCCTTCGTGTACAAAACAGACAATCTCCTTCGAAGTATCATGGTTTCATACGGAAACTCGTCTGTTACAAAGGGATTTCATTTTTTTGAACTTATTTGAACTCCATAGTTTTTCTATGTTCAAAATGCACCATTCAAAGCCACATCATCAATTTACAACCCTTTCTGACTTCATTTGTTATTTTTCATGCATTTACTTATTATTTTGAGCTATAAGACCATGAAATTGAAAAGCGTTTGAAATGAACTTTAAAAAGGTTCCAAGTTGGCATGGTATCATCATTTCACCCACATAGAATGTGCAAGAAAGTACAGAGGCTTACAGCAAAAACTGGATCCACTTCGTGTACAAAACAGACAATCTCCGTCGAAGTATGAGGGTTTCATACGGAAACTCGTCTGTTACAAAGGGATTTCATTTTTTGAACTTATTTGAACTCCATAGTTTTTCTGTGTTCAAAATGCACCATTCAAAGCCACATCATCAATTTACAACCCTGTCTGACTTCATTTGTTATTTTTCATGCATTTACTGATTATTTTGAGCTATAAGACCATGAAATTCAAAAGCATTTGAAATGAACTCTGAAAAGGTTCCAAGTTGGCATGGTATCGTCATTTCACCCACATAGCATGTGCAAGAAAGTACAAAGGCTTACGGCAAAAACTGGATGCCCTTCGTGTACAAAACAGAAAATCTCCTTCGAAGTATCAGGGTTTCATACGAAAACTCCTCTGTTACAAAGGGATTTCGTTTTTTGAACTTATTTGAACTCCATAGTTTTTCTGTGTTCAAAATGCACCATTCAAAGCCACATCATCAATTTACAACCCTTTCTTCCTTCATTTGTTATTTTTAATGCATTGACTGATTATTTTGAGCTATAAGACCATGAAATTGAGAAGCATTTGAAATGAACTCTGAAAAGGTTCCAAGTTGGCATGGTGTCATCATTTCACCTACATAGCATGTGCAAGAAAGTACAGAGGCTTATGGCAAAAACTGGATGCACTTCGTGTACAAAACAGACAATCTCCTTCGAAGTATCATGGTTTCATAGGGAAACTCGTCTGTTACAAAGGGATTTCATTTTTCTGAACTTATTTGAACTCCATAGTTTTTCTGTGTTCAAAATGCACCACTCAAAGCCACATCATCAACTTACAACACTTTCCGACTTCATTTATTATTTTTCATGCATTTACTGATTATTTTGAGCTATAAGACCATGAAATTGAAAAGCATTTGAAATGAACTCTGAAAAGGTTCCAAGTTGGCATGGTATCATCATTTCACCGACATAGCATGTGCAAGAAAGTACAGAGGCCTACGGCAAAAACTGGATGCACTTCGTGTACAAAACAGACAATCTCCTTCGAAGTATCAGGGTTTCATACGGAAACTCGTCTGTTACAAAGGAATTTCATTTTTTTTGAACTTATTTGAACTCCATATTTTTTCTGTGTTCAAAATGCACCATTCAAAGCAACATCATCAATTTACAACCCTTTCCGACTTCATTTATTATTTTTCATGCATCTACTGATTATTTTGAGCTATAAGACCATGAAATTGAAAAGCATTTGAAATGAACTCTGAAAAGGTTCCAAGTTGGCATGGTATCATCATTTCACCCACATAGCATGTGCAATAAAGTACAGAGGCTTACAGCAAAACCTGGATGCACTTCATGTACAAAACAGACAATCTCCTTCGAAGTATCAATGTTTCATACGGAAACTCGTCTGTTACAAAGGGATTTTATTTTTTTGAACTTATTTGAACTCCGTAGTTTTTCTGTGTTCAAAATGCACCATTCAAAGCCACATCATCAATTTACAACCCTTTCTGACTTCATTTGTTATTTTTCATGCATTCACTGACTATTTTGAGCTATAAGACCATGAAATTGAAAAGCATTTGAAATGAACCCTGAAAATGTTCCAAGTTGGCATGGTATCATCATTGCACCCACATAGCATGTGCAAGAAAGTACAGAGGCTTACGGCAAAACCTGGACGCACTTCGTGTACAAAACAGACAATCTCCTTCGAAGTATCAGGGTTTCATACGGAAACTCGTCTGTTACAAAGGGATTTCATTTTTTTGAACTTATTTGAACTCCATAGTTTTTCTGTGTTCAAAATGCACCATTCAAAGCCACATCATCAATTTACAACCCTTTCTTACTTCATTTGTTATTTTTCATGCATTTACTGATTATTTTGAGCTATAAGACCATGAAATTGAAAAGCATTTGAAATGAACTCTAAAAAGGTTCCAAGTTGGCATGGTATCATCATTTCACCCACATAGAATGTGCAAGAAAGTACAGAGGCTTTCGGCAAAACCTGGATGCAATTCGTGTACAAAACAGACAATCTCCTTCGAAGTATCAGGGTTTCATACGGAAACTCGTCTGTTACAAAGGGATTTCATTTTTAAGAACTTATTTGAACTCCATAGCTTTTCTGTGTTCAAAATGCACCATTCAAAGCCACATCATCAATTTACAACCCTTTCTTACTTCATTTGTTATTTTTCATGCATTTACTGATTATTTTGAGCTATAAGACCATGAAATTGAAAAGCATTTGAAATGAACTCTAAAAAGGTTCCAAGTCGGCATGGTATCATCATTTCACCCACATAGCATGTGCAAGAAAGTACAGAGGCCTACGGCAAAAACTGGATGCACTTCGTGTACAAAACAGACAATCTCCTTCGAAGTATCAGGGTTTCATACGGAAACTCGTCTATTACAAAGGGATTTCATTTTATTGAACTTATTTGAACTCCATATTTTTTGTGTTCAAAATGCACCATTCAAAGCCACATCATCAATTTACAACCCTTTTTGACTTCATTTGTTATTTTTCATGCATTTACTGACTATTTTGAGCTATAAGACCATGAAATTGAAAAGCATTTGAAATGAACTCTGAAAAGGTTCCAAGTTGGCATGGTATCATCATTTCACCCACATAGCATGTGCAATAAAGTACAGAGGCTTACGGCAAAAACTGGATGTACTTCATGTACAAAACAGACAATCTCCTTCGAAGTATCAAGGTTTCATACGGAAACTCGTCTGTTACAAAGGGATTTCATTTTTTTGAACTTATTTGAACTCCATAGTTTTTCTGTGTTCAAAATGCACCATGCAAAGCCACATCATCAATTTACAACCCTGTCTGACTTCATTTGTTATTTTTCATGCATTTACTGATTACTTTGAGCTATAAGACCATGAAATTCAAAAGCATTTGAAATGAACTCTGAAAAGGTTCCAAGTTGGCATGGTATCATCATTTCACCCACATAGCATGTGCAAGAAAGTACAAAGGCTTACGGAAAAAACTGGATGCCCTTCGTGTACAAAACAGACACTCTCCTTCGAAGTATCAGGGTTTCATACGAAAACTCCTCTGTTACAAAGGGATTTCGTTTTCTTGAACTTATTTGAACTCCATAGTTTTTATGTGTTCAAAATGCACCATTCCAAGCCACATTATCAATTTACAACCCTTTCTTACTTATTTGTTATTTTTAATGCATTTACTGATTATTTTGAGCTATAAAGACCATGAAATTGAAAAGAATTTGAAATGAACTCTGAAAAGGTTCCAAGTTGGCATGGTATCATCATTTCACCCACATAGCATGTGCAAGAAAGTACAGAGGCTTATGGCAAAAACTGGATGCCCTTCATGTACAAAACAGACAATCTCCTTCGAAGTATCAGGGTTTCATACGGAAACTCGTCTATTACAAAGGGATTTCATTGTTTTGAACTTATTTGAACTCCACAGTTTTTCTGTGTTCAAAATGCACCATTCAAAGCCACATCATCAATTTACAACCCTTTCTGACTTCACTTGTTATTTTTCATGCATTTACTGATTATTTTGAGCTATAAGACCATGAAATCGAAAAGCATTTGAAATGAACTCTGAAAAGGTTCCAAGTTGGCATGGTATCATCATTTCACCCACATAGCATGTGCAAGAAAGTACAGAGGCTTACGGCAAAACCTGGATGCACTTCGTGTACAAAACAGACAATCTCCTTCGAAGTATCAGGGTTTCATACGGAAACTCGTCTGTTACAAAGGGATTTCATTTTTTTGATCTTATTTGAACTCCATAGTTTTTCTGTGTTCAAAATGCACCATTCAAAGCCACATCATCAATTTACAACCCTTTCTGACTTCATTTGTTATTTTTTCATGCATTTACTTATTATTTTGAGCTATAAGACCATGAAATTGAAAAGCATTTGAAATGAACTCTGAAAAGGTTCCAAGTTGGCATGGTTTCATAATTTCACCCACATAGCATGTGCAAGAAAGTACAGAGGCTTACGGCAAAAACTGGATGTACTTCGTGTACAAAACGGATAATCTCCTTCGAAGTATCAGGGTTTCATACGGAAACTCGTCTGTTACAAAGGGATTTCATTTTTTCGAACTTATTTGAACTCCATAGTTTTTCTATGTTCAAAATGCACCATTCAAAGCCACATCATTAATTTACAACCCTTTCTGACTTCATTTGTTATTTTTTCATGCATTTACTTATTATTTTGAGCTATCAGACCATGAAATTAAAAAGCATTTGAAATGAACTCTAAAAAGGTTCCAAGTCGGCATGGTATCATCATTTCACCCACATAGCATGTGCAATAAAGTACAGAGGCCTACGGCAAAAACTGGATGCACTTCGTGTACAAAACAGACAATCTCCTTCGAAGTATCAGAGTTTCATACGGAAACTCGTCTGTTACAAAGGGATTTCATTTTATTGAACTTATGTGAACTCCATATTTTTTTTGTGTTCAAAATGCACCATTCAAAGCCACATCATCAATTACAACCCTTTCTGACTTCATTTGTTATTTTTCATGCATTTACTAACTATTTTGAGCTATAAGACCATGAAATTGAAAATCACTTGAAATGAACTCTGAAAAGGTTCCAAGTTGGCATGATATCATCATTTCACCCACATAGCATGTGCAATAAAGTACAGAGGCTTATGGCAAAAACTGGATGTACTTCATGTACAAAACAGACAATCTCCTACGAAGTATCAAGGTTTCATACGGAAACTCGTCTGTTACAAAGGGATTTCATTTTTTTGAACTTATTTGAACTCCATAGTTTTTCTATGTTCAAAATGCACCATTCAAAGCCACATTATCAATTTACAACCCTTTCTGACTTTATTTGTTATTTTTCATGCATTTACTTATTATTTTGAGCTATAAGACCATGAAATTGAAAATCATTTGAAATGAACTCTAAAAAGGTTCCAAGTTGGCATGGTATCGTCATTTCACCCACATAGCATGTGCAAGAAAGTACAGAGGCTTACGGCAAATACTGGATCCACTTTGTGTAGAAACAGACAATCTCCTTTGAAGTGTGAGGGTTTCATACGGAAACTCGTCTGTTACAAAGGGATTTCATTTTTTGAACTTATTTGAACTCCATAGTTTTTCTGTGTTCAAAATGCACCATGCAAAGCCACATCATCAATTTACAACCCTGTCTGACTTCATTTGTTATTTTTCATGCATTTACTGATTACTTTGAGCTATAAGACCATGAAATTCAAAAGCATTTGAAATGAACTCTGAAAAGGTTCCAAGTTGGCATGGTATCATCATTTCACCCACATAGCATGTGCAAGAAAGTACAAAGGCTTACGGCAAAAACTGGATGCCCTTCGTGTACAAAACAGACAATCTCCTTCGAAGTATCAGGGTTTCATACGAAAACTCCTCTGTTACAAAGGGATTTCGTTTTTTTGAACTTATTTGAACTCCATAGTTTTTCTGTGTTCAAAATGCACCATTCAAAGCCACATTATCGATTTACAACCCTTTCTTACTTATTTGTTATTTTTAATGCATTTACTGATTATTTTGAGCTATAAAGACCATGAAATTGAAAAGCATTTGAAATGAACTCTGAAAAGGTTCCAAGTTGGCATGGTGTCATCATTCCACCCACATAGCATGTGCA
This sequence comes from Triticum dicoccoides, assembly GCF_002162155.2. Classification (NCBI taxonomy): domain Eukaryota; kingdom Viridiplantae; phylum Streptophyta; class Magnoliopsida; order Poales; family Poaceae; genus Triticum; species Triticum dicoccoides. Next base: position 585,417,554 of record NC_041389.1, read on the forward strand.
AGAAAGTATAGAGGCTTGTGGCAAAAACTGGATGCACTTCGTGTACAAAACAGACAATCTCCTTCGAAGTATCAGGGTTTCATACGGAAACTCGTCTGTTACAAAGGGATTTCATTTTTTTGAACTTATTTGAACTCCACAGTTTTTCTGTGTTCAAAATGCACTATTCAAAGCCACATCATCAATTTACAACCCTTTCAGACTTCACTTGTTATTTTTCAGGCATTTACTGATTATTTTGAGCTATAAGACCATGAAATCGAAAAGCATTTGAAATGAACTCTGAAAAGGTTCCAAGTTGGCATGGTATCATCATTTCACCCACATAGCATGTGCAAGAAAGTACAGAGGCTTACGGCAAAACCTGGATGCACTTCATGTACAAAACAGACAATCTCCTTCGAAGTATCAGGGTTTCATACGGAAACTCGTCTGTTACAAAGGGATTTCATTTTTTTTGAACTTATTTGAACTCCATAGTTTTTCTATGTTCAAAATGCACCATTCAAAGCCACATCATCAATTTACAACCCTTTCTGACTTCATTTGTTATTTTTCATGCATTTACTTATTATTTTGAGCTATAAGACCATGAAATTGAAAAGCATTTGAAATGAACTCTGAAAAGGTTCCAAGTTGGCATGGTATCATCATTTCACCCACATAGCATGTGCAAGAAAGTACAGAGGCCTACAGCAAAAACTGGATGCACTTCGTGTACAAAACAAACAATCTCCTTCGAAGTATCAGGGTTTCATACGGAAACTCGTCTGTTACAAAGGGATTTCATTTTTTTGAACTTATTTGAACTCCATATTTTTTCTGTGTTCAAAATGCACCATTCAAAGCCACATCATCAATTTACAACCCTTTCTGACTTCATTTATAATTTTTCATGCATTTACTGACTATTTTGAGCTATAAGACCATGAAATTGAAAAGCATTTGAAATGAACTCTGAAAAGGTACCAAGTTGGCATGGTATCATAATTTCACCCACATAGCATGTGCAATAAAGTACAGAGGCTTACGGCAAAAACTGGATGTACTTCGTGTACAAAACGGATAATCTCCTTCGAAGTATCAGGGTTTCATACGGATACTCGTCTGTTACAAAGGGATTTCATTTTTTGAACTTACTTGAACTCCATAGTTTTTCTATGTTCAAAATGCACCATTCAAAGCCACATCATCAATTTACAACCCTTTCTGACTTCATTTGTTATTTTTTCATGCATTTACTTATTATTTTGAGCTATAAGACCATGAAATTGAAAAGTATTTGAAATGAACTCGAAAAAGGTTCCAAGTTGGCATGGTATCATCATTTCGCCCACATAGAATGTGCAAGAAAGTACAGAGGCGTACGGCAAAAACTGGATCCACTTCGTGTACCAAACAGACAATCTCCTTCGAAGTATGAGACTTTCATACGGAAACTCATCTGTTACAAAGGGATTTCATTTTTTGAACTTATTTGAACTCCATAGTTTTCCTGTGTTCAAAATGCACCATTCAAAGCCACATCATCAATTTACAACCCTGTCTGACTTCATTTGTTATTTTTCATGCATTTACTGATTATTTTGAGCTATAAGACCATGAAATTCAAAAGCATTTGAAATGAACTCTGAAAAGGTTCCAAGTTGGCATGGTATCATCATTTCACCCACATAGCATGTGCAAGAAAGTACAAAGGCTTACGGCAAAAACTGGATGCCCTTCGTGTACAAAACAGACAATCTCCTTCGAAGTATCAGGGTTTCATACGAAAACTCCTCTGTTACAAAGGGATTTCGTTTTTTTGAACTTATTTGAACTCCATAGTTTTTCTGTGTTCAAAATGCACCATTCAAAGCCACATCATCAATTTACAACCCTTTCTTACTTCATTTGTTATTTTTAATGCATTTACTGATTATTTTGAGCTATAAGACCATGAAATTGAAAAGCATTTGAAATGAACTCTGAAAAGGTTCCAAGTTGGCATGGTGTCATCATTTCACCTACATAGCATGTGCAACAAAGTACAGAGGCTTATGGCAAAAACTGGATGCACTTCGTGTACAAAACAGACAATGTCCTTCGAAGTATCATGGTTTCATACGGAAACTCGTCTGTTACAAAGGGATTTCATTTTTTTTGAACTTATTTGAACTCCATAGTTTTTCTATGTTCAAAATGCACCATTCAAAGCCAAATCATCAATTTACAACCCTTTCTGACTTCATTTGTTATGTTTCATGCATTTACTGATTATTTTGAGCTATAAGACCATGAAATTGAAAAGCATTTGAAATGAACTCTGAAAAGGTTCCAAGTTGGCATGGTATCATCATTTCACCCATATAGCATGTGCAAGAACGTATAGAGGCTGACGGCAAAAACTGGATGCACTTTGTGTACAAAACAGACAATCTCCTTCGAAGTATCAGGTTTCATACGGAAACTCGTCTGTTACAAAGGGATTTCATTTTTTTGAACTTATTTGAACTCCATAGTTTTTCTATGTTCAAAATGCACAATTAAAAGCCACATCATCAATTTACAACCCTTTCTGACTTCATTTGTTACTTTTCATGCATTTATTGATTATTTTGAGCTATAAGACCATGAAATTGAAAAGCATTTGAAATGAACTCTGAAAAGGTTCCAAGTTGGCATGGTATCATCATTTCACCCACATAGCATGTGCAAGAAAGTATAGAGGCTTACGGCAAAACCTGGATGCACTTCGTGTACAAAACAGACAATCTCCTTCGAAGTATCAGGGTTTCATACGGAAACTCGTCTGTTACAAAGGAATTTCATTTTTAAGAACTTATTTGAACTCCATAGTTTTTCTGTGTTCAAAATGCACCATTCAAAGCCACATCATCAATTTACAACCCTTTCTTACTTCATTTGTTATTTTTCATGCATTTACTGATTATTTTGAGCTATAAGACCATGAAATTGAAAAGCATTTGAAATGAACTCTAAAAAGGTTCCAAGTCAGCATGGTATCATCATTTCACCCACATAGCATGTGCAATAAAGTACAGAGGCCTACGGCAAAAACTGGATGCACTTCGTGTACAAAACAGACAATCTCCTTCGAAGTATCAGGGTTTCATACGGAAACTCGTCTGTTACAAAGGGATTTCATTTTTTTGAACTTATTTGAACTCCATATTTTTTTGTGTTCAAAATGCACCATTCAAAGCCACATCATCAATTTACAACCCTTTCTTACTTCATTTCTTATTTTTCGTGCATTTACTGACTATTTTGAGCTATAAGACCATGAAATTGAAAAGCATTTGAAATGAACTCTGAAAAGGTTCCAAGTTGGCATGGTATCATCATTTCACCCACATGGCATGTGCAATAAAGTACAGAGGCTTACCGCAAAAACTGGATGTACTTCGTGTACAAAACAGACAATCTCCTTCGAAGTATCAAGGTTTCATACGGAAACTCGTCTGTTACAAAGGGATTTCATTTTTTTTGAACTTATTTGAACTCCATAGTTTTTCTATGTTTAAAATGCACCATTCAAAGGCACATCATCAATTTACACCCCTTTCTGACTTCATTTGTTATTTTTCATGCATTTACTGACTATTTTGAGCAATAAGACCATGAAATTGAAAATCATTTGAAATGAACTCTAAAAAGGTTCCAAGTTGGCATGGTATCATCATTTCACCCACATAATATGTGCAAGAAAGTACAGAGGTTTACGACAAAAACTGGATCCACTTTGTGTACAAAACAGACAATCTCCTTCGGAGTATGAGGGTTTCATACGAAAACTCGTCTGTTACAAAGGGATTTCATTTTTTGAACTTATTTGAACTCCATAGTTTTTCTGTGTTCAAAATGCACCATGCAAAGCCACATCATCAATTTACAACCCTGTCTGACTTCATTTGTTATTTTTCATGCATTTACTGATTACTTTGAGCTATAAGACCATGAAATTCAAAAGCATTTGAAATGAACTCTTAAAAGGTTCCAAGTTGGCATGGTATCATCATTTCACCCACATAGCATGTGCAAGAAAGTACAAAGGCTTACGGCAAAAACTGGATGCCCTTCGTGTACAAAACAGACAATCTCCTTCGAAGTATCAGGGTTTCATACGAAAACTCCTCTGTTACAAAGGGATTTCGTGTTTTTGAACTTATTTGAACTCTATAGTTTTTCTATGTTCAAAATGCACCATTCAAAACCACATTATCAATTTACAACCCTTTCTGACTTCATTTGTTATTTTTCATGCATTTACTGATTATTTTGAGCTATAAAGACCATGAAATTGAAAAGCATTTGAAATGAACTCTGAAAAGGTTCCAAGTTGGCATGGTGTCATCATTTCACCCACATAATATGTGCAAGAAAGTACAGAGGCTTATGGCAAACACTGGATGCACTTCGTGTACAAAACAGACAATCTCCTTCGAAGTATCAGGGTTTCATACGGAAACTCGTCTGTTTCAAAGGGATTTCATTTTTTTGAACTTATTTGAACTCCCTATTTTTTCTGTGTTCAAAATGAACCATTCAAAGCCACATCATCAATTTACAACCCTTTCTGACTTCATTTATAATTTTTCATGCATTTACTGACTATTTTGAGCTATAAGACCATGAAATTGAAAAGCATTTGAAATGAACTCTAAAAAGGTTCCAAGTTGGCATGGTATCATCATTTCACCCACATAGCATGTGCAAGAAAGTACAAAGGCTTACGGCAAAAACTGGATCCACTTCGTGTACAAAACGGATAATCTCCTTCGAAGTATCAGGGTTTCATACGGAAACTCGTCTGTTACAAAGGGATTTCATTTTTTTGAACTTACTTGAACTCCTTAGTTTTTCTATGTTCAAAATGCACCATTCAAAGCCACATCATCAATTTACAACCCTTTCTGACTTCATTTGTTATTTTTTCATGCATTTACTTATTATTTTGAGCTATAAGACCATGAAATTGAAAAGCATTTGAAATGAACTCTAAAAAGGTTCCAAGTTGGCATGGTATCATCATTTCGCCCACATAGAATGTGCAAGAAAGTATAGAGGCTTACGGCAAAAACTGGATCCACTTCGTGTACCAAACAGACAATCTCCTTCGAAGTATGAGAGTTTCATACGGAAACTCATCTGTTACAAAGGGATTTCATTTTTTGAACTTATTTGAACTCCATAGTTTTTCTGTGTTCAAAATGCACCATTCAAAGCCACATCATCAATTTACAACCCTGTCTGACTTCATTTGTTATTTTTCATGCATTTACTGATTATTTTGAGCTATAAGACCATGAAATTCAAAAGCATTTGAAATGAACTCTGAAAAGGTTCCAAGTTGGCATGGTATCATCATTTCACCCACATAGCATGTGCAAGAAAGTACAAAGGCTTACGGCAAAAACTGGATGCCCTTCGTGTACAAAACAGACAATCTCCTTCGAAGTATCAGGGTTTCATACGAAAACTCCTCTGTTACAAAGGGATTTCGTTTTTTTGAACTTATTTGAACTCCATAGTTTTTCTGTGTTCAAAATGCACCATTCAAAGCCGCATCATCAATTTACAACCCTTTCTTACTTCATTTGTTATTTTTAATGCATTTACTAATTATTTTGAGCTATAAGACCATGAAATTGTAAAGCATTTGAAATGAACTCTGAAAAGGTTCCAAGTTGGCATGGTGTCATCATTTCACCTACATAGCATGTGCAATAAAGTACAGAGGCTTATGGCAAAAACTGGATGCACTTCGTGTACAAAACAGACAATGTCCTTCGAAGTATCATGGTTTCATACGGAAACTCGTCTGTTACAAAGGGATTTCATTTTTTTGAACTTATTTGAACTCCATAGTTTTTCTATGTTCAAAATGCACCATTCAAGGCCAAATCATCAATTTACAACCCTTTCTGACTTCATTTGTTATGTTTCATGCATTTACTGATTATTTTGAGCTATAAGACCATGAAATTGAAAAGCATTTGAAATGAACTCTGAAAAGGTTCCAAGTTGGCATGGTATCATCATTTCACCCATATAGCATGTGCAAGAACGTATAGAGGCTGACGGCAAAAACTGGATGCACTTTGTGTACAAAACAGACAATCTCCTTCGAAGTATCAGGTTTCATACGGAAACTCGTATGTTACAAAGGGATTTCATTTTTTTGAACTTATTTGAACTCCATAGTTTTTCTGTGTTCAAAATGCACAATTCAAAGCCACATCATCAATTTACAACCCTTTCTGACTTCATTTGGTACTTTTCATGCATTTATTGATTATTTTGAGCTATAAGACCATGAAATTGAAAAGCATTTGAAATGAACTCTGAAAAGGTTACAAGTTGGCATGGTATCATCATTTCACCCACATAGCATGTGCAAGAAAGTACAGAGGCTTACGGCAAAACCTGGATGCACTTCGTGTACAAAACAGACAATCTCCTTCGAAGTATCAGGGTTTCATACGGAAACTCGTCTGTTACAAAGGAATTTCATTTTTAAGAACTTATTTGAACTCCATAGTTTTTCTGTGTTCAAAATGCACCATTCAAAGCCACATCATCAATTTACAACCCTTTCTTACTTCATTTGTTATTTTTCATGCATTTACTGATTATTTTGAGCTATAAGACCATGAAATTGAAAAGCATTTGAAATGAACTCTAAAAAGGTTCCAAGTCGGCATGGTATCATCATTTCACCCACACAGCATGTGCAATAAAGTACAGAGGCCTACGGCAAAAACTGGATGCACTTCGTGTACAAAACAGACAATCTCCTTCGAAGTATCAGGGTTTCATACGGAAACTCGTCTGTTACAAAGGGATTTCATTTTTTTGAACTTATTTGAACTCCATATTTTTTTGTGTTCAAAATGCACCATTCAAAGCCACATCATCAATTTACAACCCTTTCTTACTTCATTTCTTATTTTTCGTGCATTTACTGACTATTTTGAGCTATAAGACCATGAAATTGAAAAGCATTTGAAATGAACTCTGAAAAGGTTCCAAGTTGGCATGGTATCATCATTTCATCCACATGGCATGTGCAATGAAGTACAGAGGCTTACCGCAAAAACTGGATGTACTTCGTGTACAAAACAGACAATCTCCTTCGAAGTATCAAGGTTTCATACGGAAACTCGTCTGTTACAAAGGGATTTCATTTTTTTGAACTTATTTGAACTCCATAGTTTTTCTATGTTCAAAATGCACCATTCAAAGCCACATCATCAATTTACAACCCTTTCTGACTTCATTTGTTATTTTTCATGCATTTACTGACTATTTTGAGCTATAAGACCATTAGATTGAAAATCATTTGAAATGAACTCTAAAAAGGTTCCAAGTTGGCATGGTATCATCATTTCACCCACATAACATGTGCAAGAAAGTACAGAGGTTTACGGCAAAAACCGGATCCACTTTGTGTACAAAACAGACAATCTCCTTCGGAGTATGAGGGTTTCATACGAAAACTCGTCTGTTACAAAGGGATTTCATTTTTTGAACTTATTTGAACTCCATAGTTTTTCTGTGTTCAAAATGCACCATGCAAAGCCACATCATCAATTTACAACCCTGTCTGACTTCATTTGTTATTTTTCATGCATTTACTGATTACTTTGAGCTATAAGACCATGAAATTCAAAAGCATTTGAAATGAACTTTGAAAAGGTTCCAAGTTGGCATGGTATCATCATTTCACCCACATAGCATGTGCAAGAAAGTACAAAGGCTTACGGCAAAAACTGGATGCCCTTTGTGTACAAAACAGACAATCTCCTTCGAAGTATCAGGGTTTCATACGAAAACTCCTCTGTTACAAAGGGATTTCGTTTTTTTGAACTTATTTGAACTCCATAGTTTTTCTATGTTCAAAATGCACCATTCAAAACCACATTATCAATTTACAACCCTTTCTGACTTCATTTGTTATTTTTCATGCATTTACTGATTATTTTGAGCTATAAAGACCATGAAATTGAAAAGCATTTGAAATGAACTCTGAAAAGGTTCCAAGTTGGCATGGTGTCATCATTTCACCCACATAATATGTGCAAGAAAGTACAGAGGCTTATGGCAAAAACTGGATGCACTTCGTGTACAAAACAGACAATCTCCTTCGAAGTATCAAGGTTTCATACGGAAACTCGTCTGTTACAAAGGGATTCATTTTTTTTGAACTTATTTGAACTCCCTAGTTTTTCTGTGTTCAAAATGCACTATTCAAAGCCAGATCATCAATTTACAACCCTTTCAGAGTTCACTTGTTATTTTTCATGCATTTACTGATTATTTTGAGCTATAAGACCATGAAATCGAAAAGCATTTGAAATGAACTCTAAAAAGGTTCCAAGTTGGCATGGTATCATCATTTCACCCACATAGCATGTGCAAGAAAGTACAAAGGCTTACGGCAAAAACTGGATGCCCTTCGTGTACAAAACAGACAATCTCCTTCGAAGTATCAGGGTTTCATACGAAAACTCCTCTGTTACAAGGGGGTTTCGTTTTTTTGAACTTATTTGAACTCCATAGTTTTTCTGTGTTCAAAATGCACCATTCAAAGCCACATCATCAATTTACAACCCTTTCTTACTTCATTTGTTATTTTTAATGCATTTACTGATTATTTTGAGCTATAAGACCATGAAATTGAAAAGCATTTGAAATGAACTCTGAAAAGGTTCCAAGTTGGCATGGTGTCATCATTTCACCTACATAGCATGTGCAAGAAAGTACAGAGGCTTATGGCAAAAACTGGATGCACTTCGTGTACAAAACAGACAATCTCCTTTGAAGTATCATGGTTTCATACGGAAACTCGTCTGTTACAAAGGGATTTCATTTTTTTTGAACTTATTTGAACTCCATAGTTTTTCTATGTTCAAAATGCACCATTCAAAGCCAAATCATCAATTTACAACCCTTTCTGACTTCATTTGTTATGTTTCATGCATTTACTGATTATTTTGAGCTATAAGACCAAGAAATTGAAAAGCATTTGAAATGAACTCTGAACAGGTTCCAAGTTGGCATGGTATCATCATTTCACCCATATAGCATGTGCAAGAACGTATAGAGGCTGACGGCAAAAACTGGATGCACTTTGTGTACAAAACAGACAATCTCCTTCGAAGTATCAGGTTTCATACGGAAACTCGTCTGTTACAAAGGGATTTCATTTTTTTGAACTTATTTGAACTCCATAGTTTTTCTGTGTTCAAAATGCACAATTCAAAGCCACATCATCAATTTACAACCCTTTCTGACTTCATTTGTTACTTTTCATGCATTTATTGATTATTTTGAGCTATAAGACCATGAAATTGAAAAGCATTTGAAATGAACTCTGAAAAGGTTCCAAGTTGGCATGGTATCATCATTTCACCCACATAGCATGTGCAAGAAAGTACAGAGGCTTACGGTAAAACCTGGATGCACTTTGTGTACAAAACAGACAATCTCCTTTGAAGTATCAGGGTTGCATACGGAAACTCGTCTGTTACAAAGGAATTTCATTTTTAAGAACTTATTTGAACTTCATAGTTTTTCTGTGTTCAAAATGCACCATTCAAAGCCACATCATCAATTTACAACCCTTTCTTACTTCATTTGTTATTTTTCATGCATTTACTGATTATTTTGAGCTATAAGACCATGAAATTGAAAAGCATTTGAAATGAACTCTAAAAAGGTTCCAAGTCGGCATGGTATCATCATTTCACCCACATAGCATGTGCAATAAAGTACAGAGGCCTACGGCAAAAACTGGATGCACTTCATGTACAAAACAGACAATCTCCTTCGAAGTATCAGGGTTTCATACGGAAACTCGTCTGTTACAAAGGGATTTCATTTTTTTGAACTTATTTGAACTCCATAGTTTTTCTATGTTCAAAATGCACCATTCAAAGCCACATCATCAATTTACAACCCTTTCTGACTTCATTTGTTATTTTTCATGCATTTACTTATTATTTTGAGCTATAAGACCATGAAATTGAAAATCATTTGAAATGAACTCTAAAAACGTTCCAAGTTGGCATGGTATCATAATTTCACCCACATAACATGTGCAAGAAAGTACAGAGGTTTACGGCAAAAACTGGATCCACTTTGTGTACAAAACAGACAATCTCCTTCGAAGTATGAGGGTTTCATACGAAAACTCGTCTGTTACAAAGGGATTTCATTTTTTGAACTTATTTGAACTCCATAGTTTTTCTGTGTTGAAAATGCACCATGCAAAGCCACATCATCAATTTACAACCATGTCTGACTTCATTTGTTATTTTTCATGCATTTACTGATTACTTTGAGCTATAAGACCATGAAATTCAAAAGCATTTGAAATGAACTCTGAAAAGGTTCCAAGTTGGCATGGTATCATCATTTCACCCACATAGCATGTGCAAGAAAGTACAAAGGCTTACGGCAAAAACTGGATGCCCTTCGTGTACAAAACAGACAATCTCCTTCGAAGTATCAGGGTTTCATACGAAAACTCCTCTGTTACAAAGGGATTTCGTTTTTTTGAACTTATTTGAACTCCATAGTTTTTCTATGTTCAAAATGCACCATTCAAAACCACATTATCAATTTACAACCCTTTCTTACTTCATTTGTTATTTTTAATGCATTTACTGATTATTTTGAGCTATAAGACCATGAAATTGAAAAGCATTTGTAATGAACTATGAAAAGGTTCCAAGTTGGCATGGTGTCATCATTTCACCTACATAGCATGTGCAAGAAAGTACAGAGGCTTATGGCAAAAACTGGATGCACTTCGTGTACAAAACAGACAATCTCCTTCGAAGTATCATGGTTTCATACGGAAACTCGTCTGTTACAAAGGGATTTCATTTTTTTGAACTTATTTGAACTCCATAGTTTTTCTATGTTCAAAATGCACCATTCAAAGCCAAATCATCAATTTACAACCCTTTCTGACTTCATTTGTTATGTTTCATGCATTTACTGAGCTAGAAGACCATGAAATTGAAAAGCATTTGAAATGAACTCTGAAAAGGTTCCAAGTTGGCATGGTATCATCATTTCACCCATATAGCATGTGCAAGAACGTATAGAGGC
>NC_041389.1:585428893-585446141 GCF_002162155.2 Triticum dicoccoides
CAGACAATCTCCTTCGAAGTATCAGGTTTCATACGGAAACTCATCTGTTACAAAGGGATTTCATTTTTTTGAACTTATTTGAACTCCATAGTTTTTCTGTGTTCAAAATGCACAATTCAAAGCCACATCATCAATTTACAACCCTTTCTGACTTCATTTGTTACTTTTCATGCATTTATTGATTATTTTGAGCTATAAGACCATGAAATTGAAAAGCATTTGAAATGAACTCTGAAAAGGTTCCAAGTTGGCATGGTATCATCATTTCACCCACATAGCATGTGCAAGAAAGTACAGAGGCTTACGGCAAAACCTGGATGCACTTCGTGTACAAAACAGACAATCTCCTTCGAAGTATCAGGGTTTCATACGGAAACTCGTATGTTACAAAGGAATTTCATTTTTAAGAACTTATTTGAACTCCATAGTTTTTCTGTGTTCAAAATGCACCATTCAAAGCCACATCATCAATTTACAACCCTTTCATACTTCATTTGTTATTTTTCATGCATTTACTGATTATTTTGAGCTATAAGACCATGAAATTGAAAAGCATTTGAAATGAACTCTAAAAAGGTTCCAAGTCGGCATGGTATCATCATTTCACCCACATAGCATGTGCAATAAAGTACAGAGGCCTACGGCAAAAACTGGATGCACTTCGTGTACAAAACAGACAATCTCCTTCGAAGTATCAGGGTTTCATACGGAAACTCGTCTGTTACAAAGGTATTTCATTTTTTTGAACTTATTTGAACTCCATATTTCTTTGTGTTCAAAATGCACCATTCAAAGCCACATCATCAATTTACAACCCTTGCTTACTTCATTTGTTATTTTTCGTGCATTTACTGACTATTTTGAGCTATAAGACCATGAAATTGAAAAGCATTTGAAATGAACTCTGAAAAGGTTCCAAGGTGGCATGGTATCATCATTTCACCCACATAGCATGTGCAACAAAGTACAGAGGCTTACCGCAAAAACTGGATGCACTTCGTGTACAAAACAGACAATCTCCTTCGAAGTATCAAGGTTTCATGCGGAAACTTGTCTGTTACAAGGGGATTTCATTTTTTTGAACTTATTTGAACTCAATAGTTTTTCTATGTTCAAAATGCACCATTCAAAGCCACATCATCAATTTACAACCCTTTCTGACTTCATTTGTTATTTTTCATGCATTTACTTATTATTTTGAGCTATAAGACCATGAAATTGAAAATCATTTGAAATGAACTCTAAAAAGGTTCCAAGTTGGCATGGTATCATTGTTTCACCCACATAACATGTGCAAGAAAGTACCGAGGTTTACGGCAACAACTGGATCCACTTTGTGTACAAAACAGACAATCTCCTTCGAAGTATGAGGGTTTCATACGAAAACTCGTCTGTTACAAAGGGATTTCATTTTTTGAACTTATTTGAACTCCATAGTTTTTCTGTGTTCAAAATGCACCATGCAAAGCCACATCATCAATTTAGAACCCTGTCTGACTTCATTTGTTATTTTTCATGCATTTACTGATTACTTTGAGCTATAAGACCATGAAATTCAAAAGCATTTGAAATGAACTCTGAAAAGGTTCCAAGTTGGCATGGTGTCATCATTTCACCCACATAGCATGTGCAAGAAAGTACAAAGGCTTACGGCAAAAACTGGATGCCCTTCGTGTACAAAACAGACAATCTCCTTCGAAGTATCAGGGTTTCATACGAAAACTCCTCTGTTACAAAGGGATTTCGTTTTTTTGAACTTATTTGAACTCCATAGTTTTTCTATGTTCAAAATGCACCATTCGAAACCACATTATCAATTTACAACCCTTTCTGACTTCATTTGTTATTTTTCATGCATTTACTGATTATTTTGAGCTATAAAGACCATGAAATTGAAAAGCATTTGAAATGAACTCTGAAAAGGTTCCAAGTTGGCATGGTGTCATCATTTCACCCACATAATATGTGCAAGAAAGTACAGAGGCTTATGGCAAAAACTGGATGCACTTCGTGTACAAAACAGACAATCTCCTTCGAAGTATCAGGGTTTCATACGGAAACTCGTCTGTTACAAAGGGATTTCATTTTTTTTGAACTTATTTGAACTCCCTAGTTTTTCTGTGTTCAAAATGCACTATTCAAAGCCACATCATCAATTTACAACCCTTTCAGACTTCACTTGTTATTTTTCATGCATTTACTGATTATTTTGAGCTACAAGACCATGAAATCGAAAAGCATTTGAAATGAACTCTGAAAAGGTTCCAAGTTGGCATGGTATCATCATTTCACCCACATAGCATGTGCAAGAAAGTACAGAGGCTTACGGCAAAACCTGGATGCACTTCATGTACAAAACAGACAATCTCCTTCGAAGTATCAGGGTTTCATACGGAAACTCGTCTATTACAAAGGGATTTCATTTTTTTGAACTTATTTGAACTCGATAGTTTTTATATGTTCAAAATGCACCATTCAAAGCCACATCATCAATTTACAACCCTTTCTGACTTCATTTGTTATTTTTCATGCATTTACTTATTATTTTGAGCTATAAGACCATGAAATTGAAAAGCATTTGAAATGAACTCTGAAAAGGTTCCAAGTTGGCATGGTATCATCATTTCACCCACATAGCATGTGCAAGAAAGTACAGAGGCCTACAGCAAAAACTGGATGCACTTCGTGTACAAAACAAACAATCTCCTTCGAAGTATCAGGGTTTCATACGGAAACTCGTCTGTTACAAAGGTATTTCATTTTTTTGAACTTATTTGAACTCCATATTTTTTCTGTGTTCAAAATGCACCATTCAAGGCCACATCATCAATTTACAACCCTTTCTGACTTCATTTATAATTTTTCATGCATTTACTGACTATTTTGAGCTATAAGACCATGAAATTGAAAAGCATTTGAAATGAACTCTGAAAAGGTTCCAAGTTGGCATGGTATCATAATTTCACCCAAATAGCATGTGCAATAAAGTACAGAGGCTTACGGCAAAAACTGGATGTACTTCGTGTACAAAACAGATAATCTCCTTCGAAGTATCAGGGTTTCATACGGAAACTCGTCTATTACAAAGGGATTTCATTTTTTTGAACTTATTTGAACTCCATAGTTTTCTATGTTCAAAATGCACCATTCAAAGCCACATCATCAATTTAAACCCTTTCTGACTTCATTTGTTATTTTTTTCATGCATTTACTTATTATTTTGAGCCATAAGACCATGAAATTGAAAAGCATTTGAAATGAACTCTAAAAAGGTTCCAAGTTGGCATGGTATCATCATTTCACCCACATAGAATGTGCAAGAAAGTACAGAGGCTTACGGCAAAAACTGGATCCACTTCGTGTACCAAACAGACAATCTCCTTCGAAGTATGAGGGTTTCATACGGAAACTCGTCTGTTACAAAGGGATTTCATTTTTTGAACTTATTTGAACTCCATAGTTTTTCTGTGTTCAAAATGCATTATTCAAAGCCACATCATCAATTTACAACCCTGTCTGACTTCATTTGTTATTTTTCATGCATTTACTGATTATTTTGAGCTCTAAGACCATGAAATTCAAAAGCATTTGAAATGAACTCTGAAAAGGTTCCAAGTTGGCATGGTATCATCATTTCACCCACATAGCATGTGCAAGAAAGTACAAAGGCTTACGGCAAAAACTGGATGCCCTTCGTGTACAAAACAGACAATCTCCTTCGAAGTATCAGGGTTTCATACGAAAACTCCTCTATTACAAAGGGATTTTGTTTTTTTGAACTTATTTGAACTCCATAGTTTTTCTGTGTTCAAAATGCACCATTCAAAGCCACATCATCAATTTACAACCCTTTCTTACTTCATTTGTTATTTTTAATGCAGTTACTGATTATTTTGAGTTATAAGACCATGAAATTGAAAAGCATTTGAAATGAACTCTGAAAAGGTTCCAAGTTGGAATGGTGTCATCATTTCACCTACATAGCATGTGCAAGAAAGTACAGAGGCTTATGGCAAAAACTGGATGCACTTCGTGTACAAAACAGACAATCTCCTTCGAAGTATCATGGTTTCATACGGAAACTCGTCTGTTACAAAGGGATTTCATTTTTTTGAACTTATTTGAACTCCATAGTTTTTCTATGTTCAAAATGCACCATTCAAAGCCACATCATCAATTTACAACCCTTTCTGACTTCATTTGTTATGTTTCATGCATTTACTGATTATTTTGAGTTATAAGACCATGAAATTGAAAAGCATTTGAAATGAACTCTGAAAAGGTTCCAAGTTGGCATGGTATCATCATTTCACCCATATAGCATGTGCAAGAAAGTATAGAGGCTGACGGCAAAAACTGGATGCACTTTGTGTACATAACAGACAATCTCCTTCGAAGTATCAGGTTTCATACGGAAACTCGTCTGTTACAAAGGGATTTCATTTTTTTGAAATTATTTGAACTCCATAGTTTTTCTGTGTTCAAAATGCACAATTCAAAGGCACATCATCAATTTACAACCCTTTCTGACTTCATTTGTTACTTTTCATGCATTTATTGATTATTTTGAGCTATAAGACCATGAAATTGAAAAGCATTTGAAATGAACTCTGAAAAGGTTCCAAGTTGGCATGGTATCATCATTTCACCCACATAGTATGTGCAAGAAAGTACAGAGGCTTACGGTAAAACTGGGATGCACTTCATGTACAAAGCAGACAATCTCTTTTGAAGTATCAGGGTTTCCTACGGAAACTCGCCTGTTACAAAGGGATTTCACCCACATAGCATGTGCAACATATAGCTCTCCGAAGCATCTAATTAAACATACATTGAAATTATGTAAAACATTTATATGCAAAAACAAATGCGATCATAATTGCAACCAAGGTAACAATTGATCCAACTGCATAATGATACCAAGGCTCGGTATGAATGGCATATTTTCTAATCTTTCTAATCTTCAACCGCATTGCATCCATCTTGATCTTGTGATCATCGACGACATCCGCAACATGCAACTCCAACATCATCTTCTCCTCCTCAATTTTTCTTATTTTTTCCTTCAAGTAATTGTTTTCTTCTTTAACTAAATTTATCCTCTCGACAATAGGGTCGGTTGGAATTTCCGGTTCAACCACCTCTTAGATAAATAAAATCTATGTAACGTTGGTCGGCATAATTGTCATAAACAATAAATGAACAAAATAGTTATCAAAAGATAATATATACCACATCCGAATCATAGACAGGACGAGGGCCGACGGGGGCGGATACCAAAGCCATCGCACTGTATAATAACAAGAAATAATAAAAGTAAGAAAATTAGACAAGTATCTATCTGAAGTAAGATTTTTTTCTTTCAGAAAGAAGATAAGAACAAGAGGCTCACCATGGTGGTGCCGGCAACGAGATCGGCGCGGGCGATCGACGGCGGTGAAGACGGGGACAGGACGTGATGGACCATTAAACCTAGACAAATCCCGGGGAAAATGGAGCTTGGAGGTCGAGTTTCGAGAGGAGAACGATTAACTAGCGTGGCTCGGACATTTCATCGAACACCTCATGTGCATAGGAGGTGAGCTAGAGCACCCAAATGCCCTCCCCTCGCCGGCCAGAAAAAACAGAGTGCACTGCCGCGGTGATGTGTATATATAGGCAACTTATTTGTTCCGGTTCGTGGCATGAACCGGGACTAAAGCCCTCCCTTCTATACCGGTTCATGGCACGAACCGGTACCAATGGCTGTGGGCCAGGAGCGTGGACCATTGGTCCCGGTTCTTGCCTAGAACCAGGACAAATGGATCCAGACAAAACGGGACCAATGCCCAAAAGGCCCCGGCCGGCCCCCTGGGCTCATGAACCGGATCTGATGCCCCCCATTGGCCCCGGTTCATGAAGAACCGGGACTAATGGGCTGGCCAGGCCCGAACCAAAGCCCTGTTTGAAGGAAATATGCCCTAGAGGCAATAATAAAGTTATTATTTATTTCCTTATTTCATGATAAATGTTTATTATTCATGCTATAATTGTATTAACCGGAAACATGATACATGTGTGAATACATAGACAAACTAAGTGTCACTAGTATGCCTCTACTTGACTAGCTCATTAATCAAAGATGGTTATGTTTCCTAGCCATGGACAAAGAGTTGTCATTTGATTAACGGGATCACATCATTAGGAGAATGATGTGATTGACTTGACCCATTCCGTTAGCTTAGCACTTGATCATTTAGTATGTTGCTATTGCTTTCTTCATGACTTATACATGTTCCTATGACTATGAGATTATGCAACTCCCGTTTACCGGAGGAACACTTTGTGTGCTACCAAATGTCACAACGTAACTGGGTGATTATAAAGGTGCTCTACAGGTGTCTCCAAAGGTACTTGTTGGGTTGGCGTATTTCGAGATTAGGATTTGTCACTCTGATTGTCGAAGAGGTATCTCTGGGGCCTGTCAGTAATGCACATCACTATAAGCCTTGCAAGCAATTTGACTAATGAGTTAGTTGCGAGATGATGTACTACGGAACGAGTAAAGAGACTTGCGGGCAACGAGATTGAACTACGTATTGGATACCGACGATCGAATCTCGGGCAAGTAACATACCGATAACAAAGGGAACAAACGTATGTTATTATGCGGTTTGACCGATAAAAGATCTTCGTAGAATATGTAGGAGCCAATATGAGCATCCAGGTTCTGCTATTGGTTATTGACCGGAAACGTGTCTCGGTCATGTCTACATAGTTCTCGAACCCGTAGGGTCCGCACGCTTAAGGTTTCGATGACAGTTATATTATGAGTTTATGTGTTTTGATGTACCGAAGGAGTTCGGAGTCCCGGATGAGATCGGGGACATGACGAGGAGTCTCGAAATGGTCGAGACATAAAGATCAATATATTGGACGACTATATTTGGACTTCGGAAAGGTTCCGAGTGATTCGGGTATTTTTCGGAGTACCGGAGAGTTACGGGAATTCGCCGGGGAGTATATGGGCCTTATTGGGCCATACGGGAATAGATGAGAGAGGCCAAAAGGAAGGAGGTGCGCAACCCCCCTCTGGTCCGAATTGGACAAGGGGTGCAGCCCCCTTTTCCTTCCTCCTCTCCCCCTCTTTTCTTCTCTCCTACTCCACCAAGGAAGGGGGGGAGTCCTACTCCCGGAGGGAGGAGGACTCCTCTTGGCGCGCCCCTCCTGGCCAGCCGACCCCCTCCCCCTGGCTCCTTTATATACAGCGGCAGGGGAGCACCTCTAGGCACAACAACAATTGATCGTTTGATCTTTTAGCCGTGTGCGGTTCCCCCCTCCACCATAGTACACCTCGATAATACTGTAGCGGTGCTTAGGTGAAGCCCTGCGTCAATAGAACATCATCATCGTCACCACGCCGTCGTGCTGACAAAACTCTCCCTCAACACTCGGCTGGATCGGAGTTCGAGGGACGTCATCGGGCTAAATGTGTGCTTAACTCGGAGGTGCCGTACGTTCGGTACTTGATCGGTCGGATCGTGAAGACGTACGACTACATCAACTGCGTTGTGCTAACGCTTCTGCTTACGGTCTACGAGGGTACATAGACAACACTCTCCCCT
This sequence comes from Triticum dicoccoides, assembly GCF_002162155.2. Taxonomy (NCBI): domain Eukaryota; kingdom Viridiplantae; phylum Streptophyta; class Magnoliopsida; order Poales; family Poaceae; genus Triticum; species Triticum dicoccoides. Next base: position 585,436,498 of record NC_041389.1, read on the forward strand.
CTTATTGCTATGCATCACCATGATCTTGCGTGAGCATAGGAATTTTTTTGAAATTACTACGTTCCCCAATAGTGGCATCCGAGCCTAGGTTTTATGCGTTGATGTTATATGCACGAGTAGAACACAAGTGGGTTGTGGGCGATACAAGTCATACTGCTTACCAGGATGTCATACTTTGGTTCGGCAGTATTGTTGGATGAAGCGGCCCGGACCGACATTACGCGTACGCTTATGCGAGACTGGTTCTACCGACGTGCTTTGCACACAGGTGGCTGGCGGGTGTCAGTTTCTCCAACTTTAGTTGAACCGAGTGTGGCTACGCCCGGTCCTTGAGAAGGTTAAAACAACACTAACTTGACGAACTATCGTTATGCTTTTGATGCGTAGGTAAGAACGGTTCTTGCTCAGCCCGTAGCAGCCACGTAAAACTTGCAACAACAAAGTAGAGGACGTCTAACTTGTTTTTGCAGGGCATGTTGTGATGTGATATGGTCAAGACGTGATGATAAGTTGTTGTATGAGATGATCATGTTTTGTTGAAGTTATCGGCAACTAGCAGAAGCCCTATGGTTGTCTCTTTGTTGCATAAGATGCAAGTGCCAAATAATTGCTTTACTTTATCGCTATGCGATAGCAATAGTTGCAAGAGCAATAGTTGGCGAGACGACCATGTGATGACACATTGATATAGATCAAGATGATGGAGATCATGGTGTCATGCCGGTGACGATGGAGATCATGGCAATGCTTTGGAGATGGAGATCAAAGGCACAAGATGATGATGGCCATATCATGTCACATATTTTGATTGCATGTGATGTTTATCTTTTATATATCTTATTTTGCTCAGTTCGGCGGTAGCTTTATAAGATGATCTCTCACTAAATTATCAAGAAGTGTTCTCCCTGAGTATGCACCGTTGCGAAAGTTCTTCGTGCTGAGACACCACGTGATGATCGGGTGTGATAGGCTCTACGTTCAAATACAACGGGTGCAAAACAGTTGCGCACGCGGAATATCCAGGTTAAACTTGACGAGCCTAGCATATAACAAATATGGCCTCGGAACACGGAGACCGAAAGGTCGAGCGTGAATCATATAGTAGATATGATCAACATAGTGATGTTCACCATTGAAAGTACTCCATCTCACATGATGATCGGACATGGTTTAGTTGATTTGGATCACGTGATCACTTAGAAGATTGGGATGTCTATCTAAGTGGGAGTTCTTAAGTAATATGATTAATTGAACTTTAATTTATCATGAACTTAGTCCTGGTAGTATTTTGCAAATTATGTTGTAGATCAATAGCTAGCGTTATAGCTTCCCTATGTTTTTTATATGTTCCTAGAGGAAAAACTATGTTGAAAGATGCTAGTAGCAATGATGCGGACTTGGTCCATGATCTGAGGTTTATCCTCATTGCCGCACAGAAGAATTATGTCATTTATGCACGGCTGGGTGACAAACCTATTGCAGGAGCAGATGCAGATGTTATGAACGTTTGGCTAGCTCAATATGATGACTACTTGATAGTTTTGTGCACCATGCTTTATGGCTTAGAACCGGGACTACAAAAACGTTTTTGAAACGTCATGGAACATATAAGATGTTTCAAGAGATGAAATTGGTATTTCAGACTCATGCCCGTGTCAAGAGGTATGTGACCTTTGACAAATACTTCGCCTAAAAGATGGAGGATAATTGCTCAACTAGTGAGAAAGTACTTAGATTGTCTGAGTACTACAATCGCTTGAATCAAGTGGGAGTTAATCTTCCAGATAAGATAGTGATTGGCAAAGTTCTCTAGTCACCATCACCAAGTTACTGGAACTTCGTGATGAACTATAATGCAAGGGATGACGAAAACTATTCCCGAGCTCTTCGTCATGCTGAAATCAACGAAGGTAGAAATCAAGAAAAAGCATCAAGTGTTGATGATTAAACAAGATCACTAGTTTCAAGAAAAGGGCAAAGGAAAAGAAAGGGAACTTAAAGTAGAATGGCAAGCAAGTTGTCACTCCCGTGAAGAAGCCCAAAGCTGGACCAAAGCCTGAAACTGAGTATTTCTACTGCAAAGGAAATGGTCACTGGAAGCAGAAACACCCTGAATATTTGGTGGATAAGAAGGATGGCAAAGTGAACAAGGGTATATTTGATATACAGGTTATTGATGTGTACCTTACTAGTGTTTATAGTAGCCCCTGAGTATTTGATACTTGTTCGGTTGCTATGATTAGTAACTTGAAACAGGAGTTACAGAATAAACGGAGACTAGTTGAGGGTGAAGTGACGATGTATGTTGGAAGTGGTTCCAAGATTGATAAGATCATCATCGTACACTCCCTATATTTTCGAGATTAGTGTTGAACCTAAATAAATGTTATTTGGTGTTTGCGTTGAGCATAAATACGATTAGATCATGTTTATTGCGATACGATTATTCATCTAAGACAGAGAATAAATTGTTATTCTGTTTACATGAATAAAACCTTCTATGGTCATACACCCAATGTTGATGGTTTATTGAATCTTGATCGTAGTAATACACATATTCATAATATTGATGCCAAAAGATGCAAAGTTAATAATGATAGTGCAACTTATTTGTGGCACTGCCGTTTGGGTCATATCGATGTAAAGCGCATGAAGAAACTCCATAAAGATGGATTTTTGGAATCACTTGGTTATGAATCATTTGATGCTTGCGAACCGTGCCTTTTGGGCAAGATGACTAAAACTCCGTTCTCCGGAACAATGGAACGAGCTACTGACTTATTGGAAATAATACATACCGATGTATGTGATCCAATGAGTGTTGATGCTCGTGGCGAGTATCGTTATTTTCAAACCTTCACAGATGATTTGAGCAGATATGAGTATATCTACTTAATGAAGCACAAGTCTGAAACATTTGAAAAGTTCAAAGGATTTCAGAGTGAAGTGGAGAATCATCGTAACAAGAAAATAAAGTTTCTACGATCTGATCGTGGAGGAGAATATTTGAGATATGAGTTTGGCCTTCATATAAAACAATGTGGAATAGTTTCACAGTTCACACCACCTGGAACACCACAGCGTTATGGTGTGTCCAAACATCGTAACCGCACTTTATTGGATATTGTGCGATCTATGATGTCTTTTATCGGTTTACCACTATCGTTTTGGGGTTATGCATTAGAGACAATTGCATTCACTTTAAATAGGGCACCATCAAAATCCATTGAGACGACACCTTATGAACTATGGTTTGGCAAGAAACCAAAGTTGTCGTTTCTTAAAGTTTGGGGCTGCGAGGCTTATATGTAAAAGTTTCAACCTGATAAGCTCGAACCCAAATCGGAGAAGTGCGTCTTCATAGAATACCCAAAGGTAACTATTGGGTACACCTTCTATCACAGATCCGAAGGCAAGATATTCTTTGCTAGATGGATCTTTCTAGAGAAGGAGTTTCTCTCGAAAGAAGTGAGTGGGAGGAAAGTAGAACTTGATAAGGTAATAGTACCTTCTCCTGAATTGGAAAATAGTTCATCACTGAAATCAGTTCGAGTGATTCCTACACCAATTAGTGAGGAAGTTAATGATGATGATCATGAAACTTCAAATCAAGTTGCTACCAAACCTCGTAGGTCTTCCAGAGTAAGATTCGCACCAGAGTGGTACGGTAATCATGTTCTGGAAGTCATGTTACTAGACCATGATGAACCTACAAACTATGAGGAAGCAATGATGAGCCCAGATTACGCGAAATGGCTTGAGGCCATAAAATCTGAGATATGATCCATGTATGAGAACAAAGTATGGACTTTGATTAACTTGCTCGATGATCAGCAAGCCGTGTTAAATAAATGGATCTTCAAGAGGAAGACGAACACTGATAGTAGTGTTACTATCTGCTAAGCTCGATTTGTTGTGAAACGTTTTCGACAAGTTCAAGGTGTTGAATACGATGAGATTTTGTCACTCGTATCGATGCTTAAGTCTGTCCGAATCATGTTAGCAATTGCCACATTTTATGAAATCTGGCAAATGGATGTCAAAATTGCATTCCTTAATGGATTTTTTTAAAGAAGAGTTGTATATTATGCAACCAGAAGGTTTTGTTAATCCTAAAGGTGCTAACAAAATGTGCAAGCTCTAGCGATCCATCAATGGACTGGTGCAAGCATCTTGGAGTTGGAATATACGCTTTGATGAAATGATCAAAGCATATGGTTTTATACAGACTTTTGGAAAGGCCTGTATTTACAAGAAAGTGAGTGGGAGCACTACGGCTTTTCTTATAAGTATATATGAATGACATACTGTTGATCAGAAATAATGTAGAATTTTCTGGAAAGCATAAAGGAGTATTTGAATAAGAGTTTTTCAAAGCAAGACCTCAACAAAACTACTTACATATTGAGCATCAAGATCTATTGAGATAGATCAAGACGCTTGATAAGATTTTCAATTAGTACATACCTTGACAAGATTTTGAAGTAGTTCAAAATGGAGCAGTCAAAGAAAGAGTTCTTGCCTGTGATGCAAAGGTATGAAGTTGAGTAAGACTCAAAACCCGACCATGGCAGAAAATAGAAAGAGAATGAAAAGTCATTTCCTATGCCTTAGTCATCGGTTCTATAAAATATGCTATGTTGTGTACCAGACCTATTGTATACCTTGCCATGGTTTGGCAAGGGAGTACAATAGTGATCTAGGAGTAGATCACTGGACATTGGTCAAAATTATCCTTAGTGGAATAAGGATATGTTTCTCGATTATGGAGGTGACAAGAGGTTCGTCGTAAAGGGTTACGTCGATGCAAGTTTTTGACACTGATCCAGATGACTGTAAGTCTCAATCTGGATACATATTGAAAGTGGGAGCAATTAGCTAGAGTAGCTCCGTGCAGAGCATTGTAGACATAGAATGTTTGCAAAATACATACGGCTCTGTATGTGACAGACCCGTTGACTAAACTTCTCTCACGAGCAAAACATGATCATACCTTAGTACTCTTTGGGTGTTAATCACATAGCGATGTGAACTAGATTATTTACTCTAGTAAACCCTTTGGGCGCTGATCACATGACGATGTGAACTATGGGTGTTAATCACATGCAGATGTGAATATTAGTGTTAAATCACATGGTGATGTGAACTAGATTATTGACTCTAGTGCAAGTAGGAGACTGAAGGAAATATGCCCTAGAGGCAATAATAAAGTTATTATTTATTTCCTTATTTCATGATAAATGTTTATTATTCATGCTATAATTGTATTAACCAGAAACATGATACATGTGTGAATGCATAGACAAACTAAGTGTCACTAGTATGCCTCTACTTGACTAGCTCATTAGTCAAAGATGGTTATGTTTCCTAGCCATGGACAAAGAGTTGTCATTTGATTAACGGGATCACATCATTAGGAGAATGATGTGATTGACTTGACCCATTCCGTTAGCTTAGCACTTGATCGTTTAGTATGTTGCTATTGCTTTCTTCATGACTTATACATGTTCCTATGACTATGAGGTTATGCAACTCCCGTTTACCGGAGGAACACTTTGTGTGCTACCAAACTTCACAACGTAACTGGGTGATTATAAAGGTGCTCTACAGGTGTCTCCAAAGGTACTTGTTGGGTTGGCGTATTTCGAGATTAGGATTTGTCACTCCGATTCTCGAAGAGGTATCTCTGGGCCCTCTCGGTAATGCACATCACTATAAGCCTTGGAAGCAATGTGACTAATGAGTTAGTTGCGAGATGATGTATTACGGAACGAGTAAAGAGACTTGCCGGTAACGAGATTGAACTAGGTACTGGATACCGACGATCGAATCTCGGGCAAGTAACATACCGATGACCAAGGGAACAAACGTATGTTGTTATGCGGTTTGACCGATAAAAGATCTTCGTAGAATATGTAGGAGCCAATATGAGCATCCAGGTTCCGCTATTGGTTATTGACCGGAAACGTGTCTCGGTCATGTCTACATAGTTCTCGAACCCGTAGGGTCCGCACGCTTAAGGTTTCGATGAGAGTTATATTATGAGTTTATGTATTTTGATGTACCGAAGGAGTTTGGAGTCCCGAATGAGATTGGGGACATGACGAGGAGTCTCGAAATGGTCGAGACGTAAAGATCGATATATTGGACAACTATATTCGGACTTTAGAAAGGTTCCGAGTGATTCGGGTATTTTTCGGAGTACCGGAGAGTTACGGGAATTCACTAGGGAGTACATGGGCCTTATTGGGAATAGAGGAGAGAGGCCGAAAGGAAGGAGGTGCGCAGCCCCCCTCTGGTCCGAATTGGACAAGGGGTGCAGCCCCCTTTTCCTTCCTCCTCTCCCCCTCTTTTCTTCTCTCCTACTCCAACAAGGAGGGGGGGGGGAGTCCTACTCCCAGTGGGACGAGGACTCCTCCTGGCGCGCCCCTCCTGGCCGGCCGACCCCCTCCCCCTGGCTCCTTTATATACGACGGCAGGGGAGCACCTCTAGGCACAACAACAATTGATCGTTTGATCTTTTAGCCGTGTGCGGTGCCCCCCTCCATCATAGTCCACCTCGATAATACTGTAGCGGTGCTTAGGCAAAGCCCTGCGTCGGTAGAAAATCATCATCGTCACCACGCCGTCGTGCTGACGAAACTCTCCCTCAACGCTCGGCTGGATCGGAGTTCAAGGGACGTCATCGGGCTGAACGTGTGCTGAACTCGGAGGTGCCGTACGTTCGGTACTTGATCGGTCGGATCATGAAGACGTACGACTACATCAACTGCGTTGTGCTAACGCTTCCGCTTACGGTCTACGAGGGTACGTAGACCACTCTTCCCCCTCGTTGCTATGCATCACCATGATCTTGCGTGTGCGTAGGAATTTTTTTGAAATTACTACGTTTCCCAACACTGTTTTCTACTAGTGAATAAACATTTATCATGATATAAGGAAATATAAATAACAACTTTATTATTGCCTCTAGGACATATTTCCTTCACAAGAAGCATGTTAATATTGCACAAAATCGGTTTTTATGTTACTGAAACTATTGCTAAAACTAGACTAGATCTTTTTTCACATGTATGAATTCTCTTAGCATATGTGCACACTTTTTTTAGTTGGTGAAAGATAGTTCAAAAAATAAACTTGATGTGTTGTTTAGATACTCTATCATATACTTATTTTGTCATCAGAGAAAAATTGAAAATCATTTTTGTTAAGTTTATGAAGTATAAACATAGATAAATATATGTGGTAGGTAGGCATATGTTAAAAAAAACCAATTTATTTATTTAACATATGTTAAACGGGTCATGTATTGTAAGCCAAGTTCACCTCCATCACATGTGTATAGGTGTTCACCAGAGGATTGGTGGAATGTTGAGATGCAAATGGTGATTGGAGGAATATTAAGCTGCAAAAGGCTGAACTATAGATCATGTCTTTGTAGATAAGAAGGCCTTTTTATTTTAGCGAGGGTTATAACCATAATATTTTTTTCATTTTAATTGATCCAAAATACTTTAATTAATTGAGAAATGTGGAAAGTAAGTATGGTTTGATAAAAACATTAAGTGTTTACTTTTTTCTCAAATGATGGGTGTCAAGTTTCCAACCACTTTTATTGCTCAAAAATAGGCATTCCACATGGTTACACCGGACATCAAGTTCAGAATATGTACCGTAGAAGGCTTCAAAATTCAGAGAAACTCATGGGTGTAGTACTGTAGATATGATAACATAAACACTTGCCAAGATTTGTGCAAAACTGTGATCCTTTGTGCACCTTGAAAAACAAGAGATGAAGTATATTCAGATATAGCAACTTTTTTTCGTGAGACGCCGCATGACAACTATAAATACTCTCCCTAGAAAGAAGTGTAAATTCTCAATGTTGTTCCTTCCTGTAAGGTTCACAAATGATCTTTTCTTTGTATTCCTTTTTGCCTTCACAAATGATCACATATTTATTTGAAACATGTAACTTTGAACTCACGAGACATATCTTACAACAGTGTGTGCCCGTACGTGGCCGCGGATCCTCGTCTAGTCTGTTCTCAGTGAACTTTTTCGCTTTAAAGCTATCTGGTTGCATCATTGATGCAGTGCCATCTATTCTAATCAAACACTTTAGCTGTAGATAAGTTCCACGTACACATGAAGAAGATAGATATCCACGAGAGGACGTGAGAGCCGGCCAGCGTTCCCGACTGGACGTAGACGCCTGCTCGATCGAGCTCGACCATACGAACCGTGCGAGAGACGATAAGGGGCGTCCCCTCCGTGGGCGGCCAATGGCGCGCCGGAGACACGCACGCATGGGAGCGGCGTCCACACGGCCATGCCCCCGTGACACGGACGCGTTCTCCCACCAGTCCCAGGTGCCTGCCGAGGAGGTGAGGAGAGGTACTTGCCGCTCCCCGCCGCTCCCGGCACGATCACATGATCGAAAGGCTAGTCCGGACACGACACGACACGACATCGTATGCGTCGACGTATCGATCCATATCCAATCCCCCGGACGCCCAGACACGATGCATGCATGCACGCACTCGGGACAGCGTTCCGATCCCCTCCGTCTCGACAGCACCCAAAGTGATGCCGATGTCCGGTCGATGGCTCGGCTCGGCTGATACGTGCATACCTGATGAAAGCAGCACGACCGGTAAAAGTGAGTGGGACGACCGATCATCGACCGAGATGGGTGGCGGGATAGAAGTAGAACCGACCGACCAACAGTGCAATCGCATCCACAACGATCGACGCGCCGCGTCTTGCCTCTTTATTGCCTCACGGCATTTACGCGGAGCTGTTGTTGGGTGAAGATGCCGGGCACGGACGTGGCTAGACATACCGAGGCAGAAATAACAAATCTGACCTACGAACCAAACTATTTCATAAACTGAATTGTGTTTGAAAAAAATTCATCCAGCTAACCCTTTTGTATGGCGCACGACAGCTAGATGTCACACTACACTGTACAACGCCTATCTCTCAGGCATTACACGCCTAACCAGCGTCGCACCTCAGACTGCTTGAAAAATATTAAACCAGTATGTAACGCCTGAGAGCTAGGTGCTACATCATATAATGCAGCACCTAGCGTCTAGGCGTTGCACAGCATGCAGATATGCAAAGCCATGTACAAAGCTAATTTAACACGCAAGAAAGAGCAAGAAAACAAAACACGGAAGTAGAGGTACAGCGGATTCGCGCAATAATCTGGATGGATATGTGCTTGCATGAATGCATGCAGGACAAAAGTGGTACAAGCACTAGTAGAAAAATGGTCAAACGTGAAGCACATTAGTGCCGGTTTGATTTTGGTCCGGTACTAATGGTACCATTAGTGCCGGTTCGAACGGATTTGCATTAATGCCGGTTCGTGTTGAACCTTTAGTACCGGTTCGTGCTTTAGTACCGGTTCGTGGCACGAACCGGTACTAAAGGGGTGGTGGCAGGCTGGCGTCAGGCGGGGGCCCCACGATCACCTTTAGTACCGGTTCGTGGTACGAACCGGTACTAAAGGTCTAACCTTTAGTACCGGTTCGTGCCATGAACCGGTACTAAAGGGGTCTGACCTATAGTACCGGTTTGTGACACAAACCGGCACTATAGGGCAATTTTCAAACTCTACCCCCCACCCACCCCCC
>NC_041389.1:585446478-585455231 GCF_002162155.2 Triticum dicoccoides
GTGTGTCGCCATTTCAGTTCTGAAAAAATCAAAAGAAAATGATAAAAACTTCAAAAAATAAAATCCTTCGAGAGGTAGTTATATTACTACATCTACTAGTTAGGAAAATTTGATAACTACAATTTGGACATGTTTTGCAAAAAGTGTAGGGAAAATGTAAAACGGCTATAACTTTTGCATACGATGTCGGAAAAAAATGTATAATATATCAAAAAATTCAGCACGAAAATCCGCATCCGATGGAGACTGCCTACGGCCTGTTTGGAATTTTTTAGAATCCTCAAATTCCAAAAGGAAAAAAAGATATGGTCAAATTTCAGTTTTTTTAAAAAAATTTGGTTAAATCTGGTCAAACTACTTATTCAAGAAGTATTAATGTTACTACATAATTATTCAAGAATATTAGTGTTACTAAATAATTATTTCAATTTTTTGAATTTTTGTCAAATCTGGTCAAACTATGGTCAAATTGTGGTCAAACTATGGTCAAACTATGGTCAAACTTATTCCAGAAATATTAGCGTTACTAAATAATTACTGTTTTTTAGAATAATAGTTTCAAACTCAAACGGTGAAATGTGTGACTTCATGCTCAAGCTAAACTCCTGAGGGTTAATAGGATTGACATCCTACTATTGTCAGGAAAACAACAAGTGCAGACTCAAAAACGAAGGAGAATAGAACCCGAAAGTTAAGCGTGCTTGGGCTAGAGTAGTGAGAGGGATGGATGACCGGTCGGGAAGTTAGATGATTTGGAATGAGTGATCCACACTTAAGCAGTTAAGAGAGGTGATTAGAGAATAAATCATCAAATAATTCAAAAAAATTAAAAATCGAAAAAAAAATCAATTTTTTTCCAAAATTTTCAAAAAAAAATAAAAAAAACCTTTAGTACCGGTTGGTAACACCAACCGGTACTAAAGGTCCCCCATACCAGGGCGCGAGCTCACGCCACGTGGTGGCACTTTAGCGCCGGTTCGTGCCGAACCGGTATTAAAGGGGGGGCCTTTAGTGCCCACACTTTAGTGCCGGTTATGGAACCGGCACTAAAGGCCCTTACGAACCGGTGCTAAAGCTTCGTTTTCTACTAGTGAAATAAGAGAGTAGTCACGAATATTTGGGTGGGGTCGACCCTGACCGGGAGCGTGGGTGCGCGCCAGCCATGCATGCATGGGCTCGCCCTGTTTTACAGTGTGTTGACACAATGACATTGGGTGAAAATGTGAAATGCTCAAGGCTGTACACCAGCCACTAGTGCCTAGCTCTTAGGTGCAGCTAGGTGTTACACACCGACTTAGTATTTTTTCAGGTAGTTAGGAGTGCGACAATGCCAGACATGTAGTGCTAGAGAGATAGGCGCTGCAGAATGTAGTGTGACGCCTAAATGTCGAACGCTACACAAAAGGGCCAGTTGGATGAAATTTTTTCAAACAGTTTAGTTTGTGAAATAGTTTCATCCATAGATCAGATTTGTCATTTGTGAAATAGGTGAAATCAAAAGGCGACTGCACAAGTACGTGGCTGTTTTAGTTTGCAACGGAAACAAAAGTACTAGGGTGTATGTAGTGTCGATCATACCATGTCGTCATGCAGGAGTACATGCATGTGCCGAGGAGTATCATCAGAATTACCTTACGATTAGTTACAAGAGGATAATGCATCGAGAGAAAGGCACGGGTGACCTAACCCTGACCGCCAACCGGTGATCCGATCCCTCTCGCTGCCCTCAGGGTTAGCCGTCGTTGGGCAAATACCGCATGGCGCCGGCGACCACGGATGGGCTGCAGCTCACTGGGAGCCCGGTAGGGAGGAGTTGGCGGGCTGCTGCGGGACGGCCACGGTGATGCGTGGTCGGACTGCGGTTGTTGGCATGCGATGCTCGACGGGGGCCTTGGTGATCCAGTGTGGCGATGCTCGATAGAGGAGTTGGTAATCCAGTGCGGCGCCGGCGATCTTCAACGGCGACACGGCCTGCCTAGTGTTAGTATTATGATTATGATTATTTGGTCATGTCTTGGCTTAAACTTCAAGTTGATCATTGTATTTATGCTCACAAGGCTCAAGTAATAAACATTGATTTCACCTACTTCCTCTTTATCTCTTCTAACATGGTATCAGTCTAACCGATTCAACCCTAGCCGCTGCACGCCGCTTTCGCCCCCCATGCTGTCCCCGGGGCGGTCGACCTTCATGACCGTCGCCAGGGTCCGTGCCGCCCGTACCTACGGTTCGTTCGTCGATCATGTTGACCGATTGCCTAGAGAGTCTTTTTTTGATCCTTTGATCCGGATTTTCTCTCTCTCTCTCACCGGTTGCTTTGATCGGCGTTTATCTTTTGATTTTTCAATCTGATATCGGTTTGCGTCGCCCGCCGCCATAGATCCCCGCGCGTCTACTCCGACATCGGCATCGACTCTACATCGGCCGCTTCGCCATCAACCGCGCGGCAAGGCTGGTCGCGCCGCCCAAGGGACGCCTTCATGCGTTGCTGCAGGCCGCTCGTCTGCGCGGACTCCATTGCTGGTCCGTCTTCATCGTCATCGTCTGGGACATCACCGACAATATCGCCATCAACTCTGATCTGTGCGTCGTCCCCGCCATGGCCCGTACAGCGCCGACGTCGATCTGATCAACTGATCACGTGCCTGTCTTCGCCAAGCCCATCCCGAGCACGCGCCTACTGCCGATTGAGCCACAGATTGTCGTCGCGTCGTTCCCACGGATCGCTTCATCGCCGGCTGCCCTGACCCGTGCGCCGCTCCCGCCGACACCCCTTCGGGCTGTCGCGCGGTGACGCGCGGTCCATGCCGCCGCCCTGTGATACTCCCGCCGGCTACCCCCATAGCCGCTGCCGCCTTTGCGTCTCCCCTCCGGGGTGTCGCACCATGGTACGCAGTCCACGTTGTCGCCCATTCGGCCATCGCCACCGGCTAGTGGTTCTCCCCGTAGTTGCCCCGTGATACGTCTCCAATGTATCTATAATTTTTTATTGTCCCATGCTATTACATTACCTGTTTTGGATGTTTATGGGCTTTACTTTACACTTTTATATCATTTCTGGGACTAACCTACTAACCGAAGGCCCAGCCCGTATTGCTGTTTTTTTGCCTATTTCAGTGTTTCGAAGAAAAGGAATATCAAACGGAGTCCAAACAAAATGAAACCTTCGGGAGCGTGATTTTTGGAACAAACGTGATCCAGAGGACTGGAGTGCAAGTCAAGAAGCAATCGAGGAAGCCACGAGGGTGGAGGGCGCCCCCCTATAGGGCCGCCCCCTGTCTCGTGGGCCCCTCGGGCATCCACCGACGTACTTCTTCCTCCTATATATACCCATGTACCCCAAAACCATCAGGGGAGCCACCGAAAATCTATTTCCACCACCGTAACCTTCTGTATTCGCGAGATCCCATCTTGGAGCCGTCGTCGACGCTTTGTCGGAGGGGGAATCCACCATGGAGGGCCTCTACATCAACTTCAAGGCCTCTCCGATGAGTTGTGAGTAGTTTACCACAGACCGTCGGGTCCATAGTTATTAGCTAGATGGCTTCTTCTTTCTTTTTGGATCTCAATACCATGTTCTCCCTCTCTCTTGTGGAGATCTATTTGAAGTAACTCTTTTTGCGGTGTGTTTGTCGAGATCCGATGTATTGTGTGTTTATGATCAAGTTTATCTATGAGAAATATTTGAATCTCCTCCGAATTCTTTTATGTATGATTGAGTTATCTTTGCAAGTCTATTCGAATTATCGGTTTGGTTTGGCCTACTAGATTGATCTTTCTTTCCATGGGAGAAGTGCTTAGCTTTGTGTTCAATCTTGCGGTGTCCTTTCACAGTTACAGCAGGGGCAGCAAGGCACGTATTGTATTGTTGCCATCGAGGATAAAAAGATGGGGTTTATATCATATTGCATGAGTTTATCCCTCTATATCATGTCATCTTTCTTAAAGCGTTACTCTATTCTTATGAACTTAATACTCTAGATGCATGCTGGATAGCGGTCAATGTGTGGAGTAATAGTAGTAGATGCAGGCAGGAGTCGGTCTACTTGTCATGGACGTGATGCCTATATACATGATCATGCCTAGATAATCTCATAATTATTCGCTTTTCTATCAATTGCTCGACAGTAATTTGTTCACCCACCATAATACTTATGCTATCTTGAGAGAAGCCTCTAGTGAAACCTATGGCCCCCGGGTCTATCTTTTATCATATAAGCTTTCAATCTACTTTTATTTGCATCTTTACTTTTCTAATCTATATCATAAAATACCAAAAATATATTTATCTTATCATATTATCTCTATCAGATCTCACTTTCGCAAGTGGCGGTGAAGGGATTGACAACCCCTTTATCGCGTTGGTTGCGAGTTCTTTGTTTGTTTGTGTAGGTTCGTGGGACTTGTGAGGAGCCTCCTACTGGATTGATACATTGGTTCTCAAAAACTGAGGAAAATACTTACGCTACTGTGCTGCATCACCCTTTCCTCTTCAAGGAAAACCAACGCAAGCTCAAGACGTAGGAAGAAGGATTTCTGGCGCTATTGCCGGGGAGGTCTTCGCTCAAGTCAAGACATACCAAGTACCCATCACAAACTCATCTCCCTCGCATTTACATTATTTGCCATTTGCCTCTTGTTTTCCTCTCCCCCACTTCACCATTGCCGTTTTATTCGCCCTCTCTTTCCCAATCTCCTCTCTTTTTCGCTTGCCTTCTTCTTCCCCTCTCTTTCGCTTGCCTTTCTGTGTGGCTGCTTGTTCTCATGACTTTGCCTAAGAACACCGACCTTCATCTTAGAAGGTTGGAAGAGATTGAATCAAACGTTAGAAGTTTTATGACTTTACAATTCGAGCATAGTAATTTTTTTCAGAAAAGAGCTTAAAGAACAAAAAAAAATTATGGAGTTTATGAACAAAGAGAGCTTGATGATATGTCTAAGGAATTTTATGGTTTGAACTCCCAAATTATTCGGCTTGAAAATTCTATAGCTCAAATTTCTGATAAACAAGCTACCTTAGTCAATAAGATGGCTGCCAAACTAGAAAAATTAGGTGAAAATAATGATGAAGATCTTAAAGTTATTGATGTGTCCCCTATTAGATCTTTGTTTTGCAATATGAATCTTGATAATAATGGGGCTGGAGATGAGTCAACTTTAGTTAAAAGGTGTCCCAATAATTCGGAGTTTTTAGATCTTGATGCTAAATTTGGTAAAAGTGGGATTGAAGAGGTCAAGACTTTAAATATCACTGAACCCACTATCTTGGATTTCAAGGAATTTAATTATGATAATTATTCTCTAGTTGATTGTATTTCCTTGTTGCAATTCGTATTGAATTCTCCTCATGCTTATAGTCAAAATAAAGCCTTTACCAAACATACTGTTGATGCCTTGATGCAATATTTTGATGAAAAACTTAATTTGGAAGTTTGTATACCTAGAAAACTTAGTGATGAGTGGGAACCTACTATAAAGATAAAAATTAAAGATTATGAGTGTTTTGCTTTATGTGATTTGGGTGCTAGTGTTTCCACAATTCCGAAAACTTTATGTGATATTCTAGGTTTCCATGATATTGATGGTTGCTCTTTAAATTTGCATGTTGCGGATTCCACCATTAAAAAGCCAATGGGAAGAATCAATGATGTACTCATTGTTGCAAATAGAAATTTGGTGCCCGTAGATTTTATCGTTCTTGATATAGATTGCAATCTTTCTTGTCCTATTATTCTTGGTAGACCTTTCCTTAGAACTATTAGCGCAATTATTGATATGAAGGAAGGGAATATTAGATTCCAATTTTCATTAAAGAAAGGCATGAGCACTTTCCAAGAAATAAAATTAAATTACCTTATGAATCTATCATGCGAACTACTTAGATCTATCTTCGCTTTTATGCCTAGTTAGGGGCGTTAAACGATAGCGCTAGTTGGGAGGCAACCCAATTTTCTTTGTGTTTTTTGTTTTTGTTCCTATTTAATAATACATTTTGCATCTACTTTCTGTTTAGATGTGTTTTCATATTTTATTTAGTGTTTGTGCCAAGTAGAACATATAGGATAACCTATGGTATGAGTTAATTTGATTCTGCTGAAAAACAGAAACTTTGCACTCACGAGAAAAAATTCAATAAATCACAGAAACGTGATTTTGCGTTGATTCTTTTTGCTGTAGATCAATAGACAAATTTTCTAGGACGTCCTATTTTGGTAGGATTTTTGGAGTTCCAGAAGTAACCGAAAGTTATGGATTGCTACAGACTGCCCTGTTTTTGACAAATTCTGCTTTTCGTGTGTTGTTTGCTTATTTTGATGCATCTATGGCTAGTATGTAAGGGTATGAACCATAGAGAACTTGAAATACAGTACGTTTAACATCAATATAAATAAATAATGAGTTTATTGTAGTACCTTATGTGGTCGTTTTTCTTTCTTGCACTAACGGAGCTTATGAGATTTCCTGTTGAGTTTTGTGTTGTGAAGTTTTCAAGTTTTGGATAAAGATTTGATGGACTATGGAATAAGGAGTGGCAAGAGCCTAATCTTGGGGATGCCCATGGAACCCCAAGATATTTAAGAATAGCCAAAAGCCTAAGCTTGGGGATGCCCCCGGAAGGCATCCCCTCTTTCGTCTTCGTACATTGGTAACTTTACTTGGAGCTATATTTTTATTCGCCACATGATATGTGTTTTGCATGGAGCGTCGTGTATGATATTAGTCTTTGCTTTTTTAGTTTACCACAATCATCCTTGCTGTATACACCTTTTGGAAGAAGCCCACTTGATTGGAATTTATTAGAATACTCTATGTGCTTCACTTATATCTTTTAGAACACGGCGGTGGCTTAATTTTGAAGAAATTTTTAATCTCTATGCTTCACTTATATTATTTTGAGAGTCTCTTAGAACAGCATGATATTTGCTATGATTATAAAATTGGTCGTAGAATGATAGGCATCCAAGTTGGGTATAATAAAAACTATCATAGAAGTGAATTGGATGCTATGATCAATTTGATACTTGATAATTGTTTTGAGATATGGAGGTAGTGATATTAGAGTCATGCTAGTTGGGTGATTATGAATTTAAAGAATGCTTGTGTTGAAGTTAGCAAGTCCCGTAGCATGCATGTATGGTTATAGTTGTGTAACAAATTTCAAACATGAGGTGTTCTTAGATTGTGCATCCTTATGAGTGGTGGTCGGGGACGAGCGATGGTCTTTTTCTACCAATCTATCCCTCTAGGAGCATGCACGTAGTGCTTGGTTTTTGATGACTTGTAGATTTTTGCAATAAGTATATGAGTTCTTTTGAATAATGTTGAGTCCATGGATTATACGCGCTCTCATTTTCTATCATTGCTAGCCTCTTCGATACCGTGCATTGCCCTTTCTCACCTTGATAGTTGGTGCAAACTTCGCCGGTGCATCCAAACCC
This sequence comes from Triticum dicoccoides, assembly GCF_002162155.2. Taxonomy (NCBI): domain Eukaryota; kingdom Viridiplantae; phylum Streptophyta; class Magnoliopsida; order Poales; family Poaceae; genus Triticum; species Triticum dicoccoides. Next base: position 585,453,918 of record NC_041389.1, read on the forward strand.
CATGATATGATACGCTCTATCACACATAAACCTCCTTATATCTTCCTCAAAACAGCCACCATACTGTTGGAAATATGCCCTAGAGGCAATAATAAAATGATTATTATTATATTTCCTTGTTCATGATAATTGTCTGTTATTCATGCTATTATTGTGTTATCTGGAAATCGTAATACATGTGTGAATACATAGACCACAACATGTCCCTAGTAAGCCTCTAGTTGACTAGCTCGTTGATTAATAGATAGTCATGGTTTCCTGACTATGGACATTGGATGTCATTGATAACGGGATCACATCATTAGGAGAATGATGTGATGGACAAGACCCAATCCTAAGCATAGCACAAGATCTTGTAGTTTGTTTGCTAGAGCTTTTCCAATGTCAAGTATCATTTCCTTAGACCATGAGATCGTGTAACTCCCGGATACCGTAGGAGTGCTTTGGGTGTACCAAACGTCACAACGTAACTGGGTGACTATAAAGGTATACTACGGGTATCCCCGAAAGTATCTGTTGGGTTGACACGGACCGAGACTGGGATTTGTCACTCCGTATGACGGAGAGGTATCTCTGGGCCCACTCGCTAATGCATCATCATAATGAGCTCAAAGTGACCAAGTGTTTGGTCACGAGATCATGCATTATGGTACGAGTAAAGTGACTTGCCGGTAACGAGATTGAATGAGGTATTGGGATACCGACGATCGAATCTCGGGCAAGTAACGTACCGATTGACAAAGGGAATTGTATACGGGGTTACGTGAATCCTCGACATCATGGTTCATCCGATGAGATCATCGAGGAGAATGTGGGAGCCAACATGTTATCCAGATCCCGCTGTTGGTTATTGACCGGAGACTCGTCTCGGTCATGTCTGCGTGTCTCCCGAACCTGTAGGGTCTACACACTTAAGGTTCGGTGACGCTAGGGTTGTAGATATTAGTATGCGGTAACCTGAAAGTTGTTCGGAGCCCCGGATGAGATCCCGGACGTCATGAGGAGTTCCGGAATGGTCCGGAGGTGAAGAATTGTATATAGGAAGTCCAGTTTCGGCCACCGGGAAAGTTTCGGGGGTCACCGGTATTGTACCGGGACCACCGGAAGGGTCCCGGGGGTCCACTGGGTGGGGCCACCTATCCCAGAGGGCCCCATGGGCTGAAGTGGGGAGGGAACCAGCCCCTGGTGGGCTGGTGCGCCCCGCTTGGGCCTCCCCTGCGCCTAGGGTTGGAAACCCTAGGGGTGGGGGCGCCCCACTTGGCTTGGGGGGCAAGTCACCCCCTTGGCCGCCGCCCCCCTTGAGATCCAATCTCT
>NC_041389.1:585456063-585462059 GCF_002162155.2 Triticum dicoccoides
ACCGACTGACATGCACTAGTTGCATAAGGTGGCTAGCGGGTGTCTGTCTCTCCCACTTTAGTCGGATCGGATTCGATGAAAAGGGTCCTTATGAAGGGTAAATAGAAATTGGCATATCACGTTGTGGCTTTCACGTAGGTAAGAAACATTCTTGCTAGAACCCTATTGCAGCCACGTAAAACATGCAACAACAATTAGAGGACGTCTAACTTGTTTTTGCAGCATATGCCTTGTGATGTGATATGGCCAAAAGGTTGTGACGAATGTTATATATGTGATGTATGAGATCATGTTCTTGTAATAGGAATCACGACTTGCATGTCGAGGAGTATGACAACCGGCAGGAGCCATAGGAGTTGAGTTAATTATTGTATGACCTGCGTGTCAATGATTAAACGCCATGTAATTACTTTACTTTATTGCTAAATCGTTAGCCATAGTAGTAGAAGTAATAGTTGGCGAGCAACTTCATGGAGACACGATGATGGAGATCATGGTGTCATGCCGGTGACGAAGATGATCATGGCGCCCCGAAGATGGAGATCAAAGGAGCTATATGATATTGGCCATATCATGTCACTATTTGATTGCATGTGATGTTTATCAAGTTTTTGCATCTTGTTTACTTAGAACGACGATAGTAAATAAGATGATCCCTCATAATAATTTCAAGAAAGTGTTCCCCCTAACTGTGCACCGTTGCGAAAGTTTGTTGTTTCGAAGCACCAAGTGATGATCGGGTGTGATAGATTCCAACATCTACATACAACGGGTGTAAGACAGATTTACACATGCAAAACACTTAAGTTTACTTGACGAGCCTAGCATGTATAGACATGGCCTCGGAACACAAGAGACCGAAAGGTCGAACATGAGTCGTATGGAAGATACGATCAACATGGAGATGTTCACCGATGATGACTAGTCCGTCTCACGTGATGATCGGACACGGCCTAGTTGACTTGGATCATGTATCACTTAGATGGCTAGAGGGATGTCTAATCTGAGTGGGAGTTCATTAAATAATTTGATTAGATGAACTTAATTATCATGAACTTAGTCTAAAAACCTTTGCAAAATGTCTTGTAGATCAAATGGCCAACGCTCATGTCAACCTCAACTTCAACGCGTTCCTAGAGAAAACCAAGCTGAAAGATGATGGCAACAACTATACGGACTTGGTCCGGAACCTAAGGATCATCCTCATAGCTGCCAACAAAGCATATGTCCTAGAAGCACCGCTAGGTGAAGCACCCATCCCAGAGAACCAAGACGTTATAAACGCTTGGCAGTCACGTGCTGATGATTACTCCCTCGTTCAGTGCGGCATGCTTTACAGCTTAGAACCGGGGCTCCAAAAGCGTTTTGAGCAACATGGAGCATATGAGATGTTCGAGGAGCTGAAAATTGTTTTCCAAGCTCATGTCCGGGTCGAGAGATATGAAGTCTCCAACAAGTTCTATAGTTGTAAGATGGAGGAAAATAGTTCTGTCAATGAGCACATACTCAAAATGTCTGGGTTGCACAACCGCTTGTCCCAGCTGGACATTAACCTCCCGGACGAGGCGGTCATTGACAGAATCCTTCAGTCGTTCCCACCTAGCTACAAGAGCTTCGTAATGAACTACAATATGCAGGGGATGGTGAAAACTATTCCTGAATTATTTTCAATGCTGAAGTGAGCGGAGGTGGAAATCAAAAAGGAACATCAAGTGTTGATGGTCAATAAAACCACTAAGTTCAAGAAAGGCAAGGGTAAGAAGAACTTCAAGAAGGACGGCAAGGAAGTTGCCGCGCCCGGTAAACCAGTTGCTGGGAAGAAGCCAAAGAATGGACCCAAGCCTGAGAGTGAGTGCTTTTATTGCAAAGGGAAGGGTCACTAGAAGCGGAACTGCCCCAAATACTTAGCGGACAAGAAGGTCGGCAACACTAAAGGTATATGTGATATACATGTAATTGATGTGTACCTTACCAGTACTCGTAGTAGCTCCTGGGTATTTGATACCGGTGCGGTTGCTCATATTTGTAACTCAAAACAGGAGCTACGGAATAAGCGGAGACTGGCGAAGGACGAGGTGACGATGCGCGTCGGGAATGGTTCCAAGGTCGATGTGATCGCCGTCGGCACACTACCTCTACATTTACCTACGGGATTAGTTTTAAACCTCAATAATTGTTATTTAGTGCCAGCTTTGAGCATGAACATTGTATCTGGATCTCGTTTAATACGAGATGGCTACTCATTTAAATCCGAGAATAATGGTTGTTCTATTTATATGAGAGATATGTTTTATGGTCATGCCCCACTGGTCAATGGTTTATTCTTAATGAATCTCGAACGTAATGTTACACATATTCATAGTGTGAATACCAAAAGATGTAAGATTGATAATGACAGTCCCACATATCTGTGGCACTACCTCCTTGGTCACATTGGTGTCAAATGCATGAAGAAGCTCCATACAGATGGACTTTTGGAGTCCCTTGATTTCGAATCATTTGACACGTGCGAACCATGCCTCATGGGTAAAATGACCAAGACTCCGTTCTCCAGAACAATGGAGCGAGCAACCAACTTATTGGAAATTATACATACTGATGTGTGCGGTCCATCGAGCGTCGAGGCTCGCGGTGGATATCGTTATGTTCTCACCCTCACTGATGACTTAAGTAGATATGGGTATGTTTACTTGATGAAACACAAGTCTGAGACCTTTGAAAAGTTCAAGGAATTTCAGAATGAGGTAGAGAATCAACATGACCGAAAAATAAAGTTTTTACGATCAGATCGTGGAGGAGAATATTTAAGTCATGAATTTGGTACGCACTTAAGGAAATATGGAATTGTTTCACAACTCACGCCACCTGGAACACCTCAGCATAACGGTGTGTCCAAACATCGTAATCGCACTTTATTGGATATGGTGCGGTCTATGATGTCTCTTACCGATTTACCGCTATCATTTTGGGGATACGCTTTAGAGACATCCACATTCACTTTAAATAGGGCACCGTCTAAATCCATTTAGACGACACCGTATGAATTATGGTTTGGGAAGAAACCTAAGTTGTCGTTTCTTAAAGTTTGGGGATGCGATGCTTATGTCAAGAAACTTCAACCTGAAAAGCTCGAACCCAAGTCGGAAAAATGCATCTTCATAGGATACCCTAAGGAAGCCATTGGGTATACCTTCTACCTTAGATCCGAAGGCAAGATCTTTGTTGCCAAGAACGGGTCCTTTCTGGAGAAAGAGTTTCTCTCGAAAGAAGTAAGTGGGAGGAAAGTAGAACTCGATGAAGTACTACCTCTTGAACCGGAAAGTAGTACAACTCAGGAAGATGTTCTTGTGGTGCCTACACCGACTGGAGAGGAAATTAATGATGATTATCAAGGTACTTTGGATCAAGTTGCCACTGAACTTTGTAGGTCCACAAGGACACGTTCCACACCAGAGTGGTATGGCAACCCTATCTTGGAAATCATGTTGTTAGACAACGGTGAACCTTCGAACTATGAAGAAGCGATGGCGGGCCCAGATTCCAACAAATGGCTTGAAGCCATGCAATCTGAGATAGGATCCATGTATGAAAACAAAGTATGGACTTTGACAGACTTGCCCGATGATCGGCGAGCGATAGAAAACAAATGGATCTTTAAGAAGAAGACGGACGCGGATGGTAATGTTACCATCTATAAAGCTCGACTTGTCGCTAAGGGTTATCGGCAAGTTCAAGGGGTTGACTACGATGAGACTTTCTCTCCCGTAGCGAAGCTAAAGTCCGTCCGAATCATGTTAGCAATTGCCGCATACTATGATTATGAGATATGGCAAATGGACGTTAAAACGGCATTTCTTAACGGCTATCTTAAGGAAGAACTGTATATGATGCAGCCGGAAGGTTTTGTCGATCCTGAGAATGCTAAGAAGGTATGCAAACTCCAACGATTCATTTATGGGCTGGTGCAAGCATCTCGGAGTTGGACCATTCGCTTTGATGAGATGATCAAAGCGTTTGGGTTTATGCAGACTTATGGAGAAGCCTGCGTTTACAAGAAAGTGAGTGGGAGCTCTGTAGCATTTCTCATATTATATGTAGATGACATAATTTTGATGGGAAATGATATAGAACTTTTGGACAACATTAAGGCCTACTTGAATAAGTGTTTTTCAATGAAGGACCTTGGAGAAGCTGCTTACATATTAGGCATCAAGATCTATAGGGATAGATCGAGACGCCTCTTAGGTCTTTCACAAAGCACATACCTTGATAAGATATTGAAGAAGTTCAATATGGATCAGTCCAAGAAGGGGTTCTTGCCTGTGTTGCAAGGTGTGAAATTGAGCTCGGCTCAATGCCCGACCACGGCAGAAGATAGAGAACAGATGAGTGTCATCCCCTATGCCTCGGCTATAGGGTCTATTATGTATGCCATGCTGTGTACCAGACCTGATGTAAACCTTGTCGTAAGTTTGGTAGGGAGGTACCAAAGTAATCCCGGCATGGAACACTGGACAGCGGTCAAGAATATCTTGAAGTACCTGAAAAGGACTAAGGATATGTTTCTCGTTTATGGAGGTGACGAAGAGCTCGTCGTAAAGGGTTACGTCGACGCTAGCTTCGACACAGATCTGGATGACTCCAAGTCACAAACCGGATACGTGTATATTTTGAATGGTGGGGCAGTAAGCTGGTGCAGTTGCAAGCAAAGCGTCGTGGCGGGATCTACATGTGAAGCGGAGTACATGGCAGCCTCGGAGGCAGCGCATGAAGCAATATGGATGAAGGAGTTCATCACCGACCTAGGAGTCATACCTAATGCGTCGGGGCCGATCTCTCTCTTCTGTGACAACACTGGAGCTATTACCCTTGCCAAGGAGCCCAGGTTTCACAAGAAGACCAGGCACATCAAGCGTCGCTTCAACTCCATTCGTGAAAATGTTCAAGATGGAGACATAGATATTTGCAAAGTGCATACGGATCTGAATGTCGCAGATCCGTTGACTAAACCTCCTCCGCGAGCGAAACATGACCAACACCAGAACTCTATGGGTGTTCGGTTCATCACAATGTAACTAGATTATTGACTCTAGTGCAAGTGGGAGACTGTTGGAAATATGCCCTAGAGGCAATAATAAAATGATTATTATTATATTTCCTTGTTCATGATAATTGTCTATTATTCATGCTATTATTGTGTTATCCGGAAATCGTAATACATGTGTGAATACATAGACCACAACATGTCCCTAGTAAGCCTCTAGTTGACTAGCTCGTTGATTAATAGATAGTCATGGTTTCCTGACTATGGACATTGGATGTCATTGATAACGGGATCACATCACTAGGAAAATGATGTGATGGACAAGACCCAATCCTAAGCATAGCACAAGATCGTGTAGTTCGTTTGCTAGAGCTTTTCCAATGTCAAGTATCATTTCCTTAGACCATGAGATCGTGTAACTCCCGGATACCGTAGGAGTGCTTTGGGTGTACCAAACATCACAACATAACTGGGTGACTATAAAGGTATACTACGGGTATCCCTGAAAGTATCTGTTGGGTTGACATGGATCGAGACTGGGATTTGTCACTCCGTATGACGGAGAGGTATCTCTGGGCCCACTCGGTAATGCATCATCATAATGAGCTCAAAGTGACCAAGTGTTTGGTCACGGGATCATGCATTACGGTACGAGTAAAGTGACTTGCCGGTAACGAGATTGAACGAGGTATTGGGATACCGACGATCGAATCTTGGGCAAGTAACATACCGATTGACAAAGGGAATTGTATATAGGGTTACTTGAATCCTCGACATCGTGGTTCATCCGATGAGATCATCGAGGAGCATGTGGGAGCCAACATGGGTATCCAGATCCCGCTGTTGGTTATTGACCGGAGAGTCGTCTCGGTCATGTCTGCGTGTCTCCCGAACCCGTAGGGTCTACACACTTAAGGTTCAGTGACGCTAGGGTTGTAGAGATATTAGTATG
>NC_041389.1:585463335-585467948 GCF_002162155.2 Triticum dicoccoides
GTTCTAGTTTTGAGTTGTAATTCATGAGTTGTAAATATATAGAAGTGTGATGATCATCATTATTAGAGCATTGTCCCTAAAGAAAAAAAGAAAGGCCAAAGAAAAAAAGGAAAGGCCAAAGAAAAAAAAGAAAAAGAAAAAACAAGGAAAGGCCAAAAAAGGCCAAAAAGAAAAAAAAAGAAAAAAAAGAAAAATGGGGCAATATTACTATCTCTTTTCCATACTTGTGCTTCAAAGTAGCACCATGTTCTTCATATAGCGAGTCTCATATGTTGTCACTTTCATATACTATTGGGAATTTTTCATTATAGAACTTGGCTTGTATATTCCTATGATGGGCTTCCTCAAAATGCCCTAGGTCTTCGTGAGCAAGCAAGTTGGATGGACATCCACTAGTTTCTTTTGTTGAGCTTTCATACATTTTTAGCTCTAGTGCATCCGTTGCATGGCAATCCCTACTCCTCATGTTGACATCAATTGACGGGCATCTCCATAGCCCATTGATTATCCTCGTCAACGTGAGACTTTCTCTTTTTTGTCTTCTCCACACAATCCCCATCATTATTCTATTCCACCCATAGTGCTATATCCATGGCTCACGCTCATGTATTGCGTGAAAGTTGAAAAAGTTTGAGATTATTTAAGTACGAAACAATTGTTTGGCTTGTCATCGGGGGTGTACAAGATGGGAGCATTTTTGTGTGACAAAAATGAAGCATAGCCTAACTATATGATTTTGTAGGGATGAACTTTCTTTAACCATGTTATTTTGAGAAGACATGGTTGCTTTGATTAGTATGCTTGAAGTATTACTATTTCTTATGTCAATATGAACTTTTATTTTGAATCATTTGGATCTGAACATTCATGCCACAATAAAGAGAAATACATTGAGAATTATGCTAGATAGCATTCCACATCAAAAATTCTGTTTTTATCATTTACCTACTCGAGGACGAGAGTAATTAAGCTTGGGGATGCTTGATACGTCTCCAACGTATCTATAATTTTTGATTGTTCCATGCTATTATATTACCTGTTTTGGATGTTTATGGGCTTTACTTTACACTTTTATATCATTTTTGGGACTAACCTACTAACCGGAGGCCTAGCCCGTATTGCTGTTTTTTGCCTATTTCGGTGTTTCGAAGAAAAGGAATATCAAACGGAGTCCAAATGGAATGAAACCTTCGGAAGCGTGATTTTTGGAACAAACGTGATCCAGAGGACTTGGAGTGCAAGTCAAGAAGCAATCAAGGAAGCCACGAGGGTGGAGGGCGTGCCCCCCCCTATAGGGCTCGCCCCCTGTCTCGTGGGCCCCTCGGGCATCCACCGACGTACTTCTTCCTCCTATATATACCGATGTACCCCGAAACCATCAAGGGAGCCACCGAAAACCTATTTCCACCACCGTAACCTTCTGTATCCGTGAGATCCCATCTTGGAGCCATCGTCGGTGCTCTGCTGGAGGGGGAATCCACCATGGAGGGCCTCTACATCAACTCCAAGGCCTCTCCGATGAGTTGTGAGTAGTTTACCACAGACCTTGGGTCCATAGTTATTAGCTAGATGGCTTCTTCTCTCTTTTTGGATCTCAATACCATGTTCTCCCCCTCTCTTGTGGAGATCTATTTGATGTAACTCTTTTTGCGGTGTGTTTGTCGAGATCCGATGAATTGTGGGTTTATGATCAATTTTATCTATGAGAAATATTTGAATCTGCTCTGAATTCTTTTATGTATGATTGAGTTATCTTTGCAAGTCTATTCGAATTATCGGTTTGGTTTGGCCTACTAGATTGATCTTTCTTGCCATGGGAGAAGTGCTTAGCTTTGTGTTCAATCTTGCGGTGTCCTTTCCCAGTGACAGCAGGGGCAGCAAGGCACCTATTGTATTGTTGCCATCGAGGATAAAAATATGGGGTTTATATCATATTGCATGAGTTTATCCCTCTATATCATGTCATCTTTCTTAAAGCGTTACTTTGTTCTTATGAACTTAATACTCTAGATGCATGCTGGATAGCGGTCGATGTGTGGAGTAATAGTAGTAGATGCAGGAAGCAGTCGGTTTACTTGTCACGGACGTGATGCCTATATACACGATCATGCCTAGATAATCTCATAATTATTCGCTTTTCTATCAATTGCTCGACAGTAATTTGTTCACCCACCGTAATACTTATGCTATCTTGAGAGAAGCCTCTAGTGAAACCTATGGCCCTCGGGTCTATCTTTTATCAGATAAGCTTTCAATCTACTTTTATTTGCATCTTTACTTTTCCAATCTATATCGTAAAATACCAAAAATATATTTATCTTATCATATTATCTCTACGAGATCTCACTTTCGCAAGTGGTCGTGAAGGGACTGACAACCCCTTTATCGCGTTAGTTGCGAGTTCTTTGTTTGTTTGTGTAGGTTCGTGGGACTTGTGCGAAGCCTCCTACTGGATTGATACCTTGGTTCTCAAAAACTGATGGAAATACTTACGCTACTGTGTTGCATCACCCTTTCCTCTTCAAGGAAAACCACCGCAAGCTCAAGACGTAGCACCCCGTCCTGCGAGCCGCTGCTACACCGCCCCTTCGGGTTGTAGCGCCGCGACGTGCAGTCCCTGCCACCGCCTGAGGCCATCCCCGTGGCTGCACCGACCCGCGTTGCGCCACCCCTTTGGGTCGTAGCGCCTGGCCCCGTGGTCCATGCAGCAGCCCCGAGGTCTTTCTATCGTTGCCTGGACCCGCCTGCTGCCACTGCGTCACCCCTTTGAGCTGTAGTGCCGTGGCACGCAGTCCACTCCGCCGTTCCCGCGCGCCGATTTCCCGCGGATTGCGCTGCGCCGCCTCCTTTGGCACGGGAACGCCACTGTGCGCGTCTGTCTTCGTCACACTATCGGGTTTCTCGCCTACTTCGAGCACCACCGCCGCGCTCCTAACCTAGCCGTCGCCGCCGCTGCTACCCCCATAGCCACCGCCGCTCGTTCACCACTTTGTCTTCGTCCACCACTAGCTCGTCGCCAGCGTCGCCGTCATCTTCCCCAACCACTTCGTATACCCCGACCACCATTGGTGACATTGGCCCCACGGCGATTGGCGCCACAACCGTCGTCGAGTCTTCTTCTCTGCTGGCCCCTCTGACTCCTCAACATGGCGTACAACTCGTGCAGGTCCCTTGTCTACGCATGCCTGGTGCTAGCAACACCAATGTGTGCGTTCATCCACGACGTGTCACCGGGCCTGGCAAGCCTGGTGTGGCGCTTCATCAACTTCGTCTTCGCCCATCTATACATGCCCGATGCTGGCAACACCGACGCGTGCCTTTGTCTATGACGTGTCCTCGGGTTTGGCAAACCCGGCGCGACGCCTCGTCAACAACGCATTCTTCCCGGTGCACCACTACTTTGACACCAGTGCGCCCATGACTAATCAGCTCCTCCTTACACCTGCGGCTCCACGACGACTTCCTCGACACAGGCTACCCCAAGTCGACATCGACCACGGCATTCTTCGCATGGCTACCCTCGACCATAGCTGCACCACCCTAAGCTCTCGGCTACCTCAACAACGACACAAAGGGCTACCGCCTTGCTTGAGCAACCTCGTCGGTTTTCACTCCAGCCACAACTTCCGCGATGCATCGACCGTTACGACAGTGGGGGGATGTCCGTCGGCTTACCTTCAGATTCTTCTCCAGTCGCACCGTCTACGTCGCTCTCGTTGTGACTACGAGGGCATGTTGAGTATTATGATTATTAGGAAGTATGGGATAGACTAGGGTTTGGTCCTGCCTTGTCTTGTACTCCAAATTGGTCATTATACTCATATATATATATATGCCCACGAGGCTCAAGCAATAAACATCGATTCCACCAATTCCGTCTATCCCTTCTAACAGATAGGTCCCGAATAAGAGGGAATCGGTGGAAGGTCCTTGACGGATCCGAGGTCAACATCACACCCGGACCTGTTGTGCAATAACATCAATGATTTTGTTTTCCAGGTTTTCGGTATGGAGTCTTCGAGTTTGGTTTGGGGTGACGAGGCGGTGGCACTATCCCAGTCTAGGAATAATGTTCTCACCTCTCTCTTCTCATTCTGTTCATGTGACCGGCGGAGGGCTTGTCGAGCCGTGTCTCCGGCAGTTCTTTTGGGATCCGGTCGGTTCAGGTATTTGGTGGATCCGTCTGCATTCGGCTTGTGTTCGTGCTATTCGGAGTTTACAGGCCCTTATTAGAGTTTTCTTCTCTAGGGTGGCGATTTGCTTTGCAGATCGCGATCGCCAGCGTCTCTTGGTCTGCATCGATGACTTTTTGGCCGCTGTTTCTACAAACCCACGGGTTCAAAAAAGTTTGATTCGTCAAGGCGGGCGGAGGCCTAGACGACATTGAGCTATACTCATGGCGTGACGCCAGTGGGTGCAGGAGGAAGAAGACTTCGGCAACCCCCAAAAATTTGAATGTACTCCTTCCGATTTATATTATTTGCCGTTGTGCTAAATTATCGACAATTAACATAGATCGAAGGGAGTAATTTTATCTTTATGTATGAGTATGTTTGTAAGGATCTATGATACTACTTAATACTCCCAACCGGAGGTGCAACCCCCCCCCCCCC
>NC_041389.1:585467979-585473642 GCF_002162155.2 Triticum dicoccoides
CTCCCAAGTCTAGAAAGGGCTTTTCTTAACTACTGCCAGAGCAAAAAAAGAAAAAGAAGAAAAAACAATGGACAAGAGTGCAGTGACAAAATAATGACTGATTGACTAAGTGACAGCACAAAAGTGATTCATATATACACTTCAGCATTTCTATTTCACCTGTTACAAAATATATGGCCTATAAGCTTTGTCCTAAGTTAGTTTCTTTTAAAATTTACCCAAATTTACGGGAAAAAAATTCATTTTTAATATTGAACAAATACAACATAAACACACTTCATAATGGATCTATGTCATTTGCTTCACTCGTGGGGGCCTCCTCGTTGTTCATCTATATGTCGGTTAGTGCAACACCCCCGCCCCTACCGGCAGACATCCTCAAAGTCCCTCTCTGGTGCCTCAACCATAAACCCTTACTCCCGGCTAAGGCTGTTAGAAACACAATCTGAATTGGATCGGAACCCTTAAGGTAGGATTGTAAATTGTAGGATCATAAGTAACAGAATCTTAATCGTAGATTCTATCAACTAGAATCAGAGAATCAGTCCAACAAATATGGATAAATTTGTAGAATCAGATGAAAAAAATCGCGATTATTGCAGCCTTGGTCTCTGCTAAGCTCCTCCTCATCTCCACCACCATCGGGCGGGAAAAAAAAATCAGCGGAGTGCATTCACAAAATAATCGGCTGATGAAGCCCAACAATGTTCAGTTGAGTAAGTAACAGCAAAACGTGCTTATCCATGTGTTCCATCAGTTAGGTTCCACTTGCACATTGACAGAAGCAAGGAAAGAACGGGCCAGCATAGTGGGATATTAAGGTGTGCGTAGGGAACCAGCTGGTGGTGATCTTTGCCTGTGATCCAGGGCAGAGATGAATTCCTCCGCGCACCTAACTCCAACTTGGAAGTGATCAAGGTCAATCCACACATGCATGATCAATTATACTGTATGTATCATCGAAGTCACGAAATGGTAATCAAAGATGGTCTACTCGAAGACTAAAGCGCGCGGAGATTTGCTCATAGTCCTCAGACATATTAAATTGGACGACACGCAGAGCTGGACGAAATGTTCTTGTCGATCATGTTCCCTTCTCGTCAGGGCAAATTAAACCAGGCGAGGAACAAGTAGTAGTGCACTAGCATACGTAGTACCTGATGGAAATAGGAGTAGCTAAGTGTAAACGGGCTCAAAAAACACAGGCAACACGGCATACACCTGGTGGATGTGTCACCCAAGAATGCTACACCCGCTCGGTGAGCGGGGGTACGTGCGTGACTCCATGTGACAAAACAAACTGTTCGTCGCTCGGGTCGCGGTCGCCACACAGCGAGAGCCAGGGTGCCCTGGGCCTCCCAAACGATGTATAAATGGACCTACCGTTGCACACACAACACAAAGCACAGCACGAAAAGCACAAGCGAACCTGATTCTTCTTCTTCCAGATCAACCAGTCCAAGAAAAAGAGCCCGCCGTGGTTTTCTAGCTAATAATTCAACTTCCTGAGCTAGACATGGAGGCGGTGGAGTTGTCGGCGCCTCGGCGGTGGTGAGCTGCGAGTGCTGCGGCCTGGGGGAGGAGTGCACCGGCGAGTACATAGTCCGCGTGAGGGCCTACTTCGGGGGCCGGTGGCTGTGCGGGCTGTGCTCCGAGTCCGTCAAGTACGAGGCCGGCCGCAGCAAGCGCGCGGCGGCGATGGGCGTGGAGGAGGCCGTGCGGGCGCACATGGCCTTCTGCCGCATGCTCAGGCGCGGCGGACCCGCGGAGCGCGTCGCCGAGGGCATGTGCCAGATGCTTAGGCGGCGCACCGCGTGCGGAAAGTGCCAGGTGGCCATGCCATCGTCCTCATCGCGGACGACGCCGGCGCCGGTGGCGCCGCTGTCGATCGGTTTCTGAATCTCTCATCGAGCCTTTGTCCAAGAGGACGCACGCACGGGCCGGCGGCGACCGCCCGCCTGCGTTGATGTCTGGCTCTTTATTTTCATAAGTGAATGCTTCGGCGTACGTCTTCCTCCTCGCCTCAGAGCGCAAGCTAGCTACCTATATAGTACTCCGGAAACTACGCACAAGTGTTGGAGTTCATTTCTATGTGTAAGTTTCTGTCGATCGATCCGATGAAACTTAATTACCGTACGAGGTTTAATTTGTGTATATACGAAGTTAAATCAAGTTCGATTAATCATCTCCCGAGGATCTTGATGAAGAAACCTATCGGCCGGCTTCTGCCGAGCTATTCTTGGCAGTCAATTATATATTAATCCATCGGTGCGATCGATCTGCTTCCAAATTCTTTCTTCTCCCCTATTGGTGGTGATGAGAATGATCTTGCTTGCTCTTGTTGATCGGGACGGTTTCTTTGCGCACCTCAGTTTTCTACCACGACGAGGCCATGGGCCTGTCGCCTTCCTCGTCTGTACGTTGTTTGCCGTATCTACCCTCTCAACACACGTGCACAAGCATGAGGCCATCTTCAACAGGCGCACAAAAATTCCGCGCCCTAAAATAATTTTAGCGCGTCATTTTAGCACTTTTAGCGTGCCGGACCCAACATATCTAGTTTACCAGATGCCCAAACACGCAGTGTAAATTATGAAGCGTGTGTAATCCGGCGCTTAAATTTGCAGCATGGGATAGCGTTTTTCAGCATGCACCTAACCATTTTTGTGCGCATACTATTTTACAGTTTCTGCTGGAGCTGTCCGGCACCCAAAAAATCTGAATTTTAGCGCGCGGAGTAATTTTTGGGCGCCTGTTGGATATGCTCTGAGAGGGTGATAGTGGCGCTCACCAGTGGAGAATTTTGCGTAGATAATGAAAGAAAGCTTCTCCCATGGAGAACGTGAGTCACCCGGAGATTTGTGTCCACTACAAGTTTATCTCATAGACGTACGTCCTAAATACAAAGGGAATCGTTCGGGTTCGGCGCACCGGCCGAACGCTCGGCCGGTCGCTTTCCCAGCTAAGCTCACGGGGCCACACACAACTTTATCTCCCCATCCATCATTTTTACTTTGAGAAAGCTTATCCATCCTCTGCACTTCTCTTTCCTCATGCGTCGCATCTCTCCTCCCAAAATTCTAATCCGCCATGAAATCCATCCGTCCCTCTTTTTTCTTTGACTCCACGCCAGCGAGCTAGCCACTCCACTTAGCCAGGGCCGCCCCTTGAACCTTCCTCTTAGTCTATCTCCCCACGATTCATGGCCACAGACGGCGGCGCTCTTCCCGTGCTGGAACCGTCGCCGTGCTGGAACCGTCGACGCGCCGTGCCGGAAGCTCTACGGGTGGAACCGGTGAAGTAAATTGCTGGAACCGGCTACTTGATTTGCTACAAGAGAGGATTCAAGACCTTGCAGCCATGGTGGTGGAGGTATTTTTTGCTGCAACCCGCGAGCTGATTTGCTGGAACCGGCTACTGGATTTGCTGGATCCAGCGAAGTTTTTGTTGTGACCGGCGACGGCGACACATGTCTTTTTGTTGTAACCGCTATACTATTTTCCTGTCATCGGTGATTTGTTTTGCTACAACCCTTTCATTTTTTGCTACATTCATTCACCCATGGCGGTGTTTGTCCATGGCGGCAATGGCTTTCTTCTTCAATGGGATCAGCAAGCAATTTTTGATACAACCGACAAGCAATTTTGCTTCAACCAGCATCTTTTTTTGCTGGAACCTTTGGACTTTTTTGCTGGAGCCTATGTTTTTCCAGAGATGCAAAGCAATTTTTGATACAACCGGAAAGAAATTTTGCTGGAACCAGCAATTCCAAAGCTGCAACAACCGAAGCTTTTTTAGAGTCGTGACAGGTCACCGCGGCCAACTGCGACGGCCACCGCGGCGAGGCGCGCCGCAAGGTCGTCGGGGCTGCTCGAACGGCGGTCGGTGGGAGGGGGGAGGGCGGCGACCTGGTTAGCGAACTGGGGCGGCGACCAGTGCTCCAACCGGCGAGCGGCGACGGCGAGCGGCGACGGCGATGGCGACGGCGAGGCATGCGGTTGCGACAGCGCGGCGGTTAGTGCAAACCGGCGGTGCTTCGTGGTCGCGCATCCATGGCGGCCCTGGCGCTTCTCTCTGTGTGTGTTGGAGAAGAGGATAAGGTAAGAAAAAGGTAGAAGAGAAGATGCGATCGGACGGCCTCGCGCGGCTAGATCGGGCGGCTGGAGGTGGACCGGCCGAAACTTTCGGCCGGCGCACCAGCGCCCAGTGCTGGCCAAATACAAAAGCTGTGGCATGCATCTTAGCTTGACACTTGTTGGCTACCAAGCTAACTGCTTTTCTGAGAGATCCCAATCTAAGTATATTTAGAGCATTTCTAACCGACCGCCTATACTCTTCTTAGTGAAGTAAATTTGGCTTTTTACTCCACTAAATTTGGCCTAGCCGATCCCCTCTACGGCTTAGTGGAGTAAATATTTTATTCGATCCCTAAAAATCTGAGTATGTTTACTCCATCCTTACGCGGCTGAGTAAAATCGGCGCCTCTTCTCCCCCCACACCACCACAGGCGCGTCCCCGCCCCTCTGATGGCCGGACGTGGTGGCCACCGATCCGCATTTTGTCAATTTGAAAAAGTTATTATTATTTTAAACAAAAGCATTTGCAACATTTTATGAAAACAAGAACATTTTCTGAAATTGCAAACATTTTTTAAAAAGTCACGTTTTTTAAATTGCGAACATTTTTTGAAGGCAAGAACACTTTTCTAAATTGCAGAACAATTTTTGAACATGAACTTAGTTTAAAAAAGATAAAATGACATTGAAAAGGAAAAAAAGAAATAGAAAACAAAAAAAAGAAAAAGAAACAGAAGCAAACAGAAAAACTAGTAAAAGAAACAGAAAAACGGTTCAGAGAACCTTCTAGAAGGTTCCCAAAACCGTCTGGCTAGTTGCGATTGTACGCACAAAAACTGGGCCGGGCCAACGCGTCGTTGCTCGGTCGCTCGCCTCTGCGAAGCGCCGGCAGTTTGACGCAAAGAGCATCAAATAGGATTTTCCCTTGGTTTGGGGCTAAATGGTGGCTACCCAAGCAAAACCAAAACTAGACAAATATTTGTCAATTTTCCTTGACGACGTAGAAGAATGGCAGGCAACCAATTAGTAGCTAAAGTTTGGCATCGGACAAAGCAGCCACTTGTAATCCACTCATTGTTCTCAAATAGATTAATTTTTGTTGCGGGAAAACTTCTGATCTATTCATCTTCAATTATGGTAGTAAAACGAACACTAGAAATAATAAAATTTACTCAGATCCGTAGACCACCTAGCAAAGACTACAAGCACTGAAGTGAGCCGAAGGCACGCCGCTGCCATCGTTCCTTCCTCGCCGGAGTCGGGCAAACTTTGTTGTAATAGACAGTCGAGAAGTCGTCATGCTAATGCCCCATGGAACCAACGCACCAGAACAATATCCGCTGCTGATAAAGAGTGTAAAGTAATATTTTTTTAAACACACACATTTCTTTGGTTAGTCATATTTTTTGAAAAGGAGCATTTTAATTAGGTATTAGTACAAAAAGCAGGTTAATAATGGATTGCACAAAATAGTTTTTTTATTTTACTAAAACTATTGCTAAAACTAGACTAGATCTTTCTTACATGTATGAATTCTCTTAATATACATGCATATATATTTTTAGTTGGTGAAACATATTTCAAAAA
>NC_041389.1:585475036-585476297 GCF_002162155.2 Triticum dicoccoides
CCATCTTATCTAATCAACACTTTAGCTCTAGATAAGTTTCACGTACACAGGAAGAAGATAGATAGCCAGCGTTACAGAATGGACGTAGACGCCTGCTCGAGCTCGACCATACGAACCGTGCGAGTGACGATAAGAGGCGAGAGGGGCGTCCCCTCCGTGGGCGGCCAATGGCGCGCCGGAGACACGGACGCATGGGAGCGGCGTCCACGGTCATGCGCCCGGCCGTGACACGGACGCGCTCTCCCACCCGCCGGTGCCTGCCGAGGTGGCGAGGAGAGGAGCATGTCGCTCCACGCCGCTCCCGGTGTGCTCCGAGCATGTCGATCACATGATCCAAAGGCTAGCCCGGACACGACACGACGCGACACGCATCGATCGATATCCAATCCCCCAGGCGGCCAGACATGATGCATGCACGCACTCGGGACAGCGTTCGGATCCCCGTCTTACAGCACCTAAAGCCCCGTCGATGGCTCGGCTCGGCTCGGCTGATACACAAAGCGGCACGATCGGTAAAAGTGGGACGGCCGATCCTCGACCGACATGGGTGGCGGGACAGAAGTAGTAGAACCGATCGATCAACACGGATCGACGCGCCGCGTCTTGCCTCTTGCCTCAAGGCATCTACGCGATCTGTTGTCCGGTGAAGATGCGTGGCTAGACAAACCGAGAGTCCTTTTTTTAACACAGACGTTAGCGCTCATACATACGCGCATACACTTAACTGTATGAACGCACACGCACATCTTACCCCTATGAGCACTTTTGAGAGACTGAGCCGGCATATAATCTTGAGATTTACGAAGTCATCGTAGGCACCAGGACTTGAATCCTGATGGGCTGGAGATACCACTGTTTCTCTAACCATCTAACCACACGCACCTGCAGGCTACTGCACAAGTATGTGGCTGTTTTAGCTTGCAAAGGAAACAAAAGTAGGGTGTATCTAGTTGGGGCCTGTCGATCATACCATGTCGTCGTGGAGGAGTACATGCATGTGCTGCGGATTATCATCAGAATTACCTCACAATTAGTTAGACGATGATAATGCTTCGCGAGAAAGGCGGGGGTGACCTAAGAGTATCTATAGGCGGACTTGTAAATCCGGTCATCAAACGTCCGTGGACGCGTCCGAGTGCACTGACCGGTCGCAACTTAAATTTCCATTCTCATAACCGGACACTTCAGTTAACAATACCTCAAATCCATAAAAATAATGCAACTACGTAAATGATGCATTACACACATCGTCCGGCTACTA
>NC_041389.1:585476729-585481110 GCF_002162155.2 Triticum dicoccoides
ATCAGGATATGCCATTGGACTATCAAAATTTGGCAAGTTCTACCTACATGCAAGCTATGTAGAAGATCATCCACGGCTGTCCTTGCACTTCCCGGTACCCTTGCCGTCGTTCTCGTGGAAGTAGTGGTCGAAAACGCGGTATGGATCGAGCCGGATCTGCTCATCACTGAAGCTGTTCGACCCGTTGCTGTCGTCCTTCTCCTTCTTGGGGGGCAGTGCAGCCATGAGACGGACCACCCGATCAGCTCTCGAGCGAGGGCGCGCGTGTTCCTCCGCTGCTGCTTCTTTACAATGCGGGTGCAGAAGGCTTCCTCCTCTGCGGCAGCGTGCCCCGCCCATCAGCTGCCATCAGCTGCCTTCGCCACCGCCATGTCGACAACGAGTTGGGCCTCGGCGACCCTCACCCTCCCCTTCCCATGGCGGGCACACCGGTCCCTGTAGGACTCATACTTCGGCAGACCGGTGATGGGGACAGGGTGATTGAAAGGATCTCGGGAGGACTGCGATGATCCAGTCCTAGAGGATCCGAGCGACCGATGCACCGACATAATGAACACACGCCGGACAGATCCTGTCGTCGGTCGGGCACAGTCCTCCCGGGAGCGGTAGAGTACAATGTGGATGGCCAATGCCTCGTCCAACCCGCACGGTACGACACCCCAGTCAACAGATTCGAACTATTCGGAGTCAGATCCGCTGCCCGCCATGCCGGAGATGGCCGGATGGGATCTTGGGTGGTGGAGTGGAGTGAGGGGTAAGGTGGTAGAGTGAGGTAGATAGGGTTTCGTCCAGGAAGCGGATGGGGTCGAATATATGCGGGTCAGGTGGGAAAGCGTGGGCCGGGTTCACCGTGGCGGATGCACCCGGTCGCGCCTAGGCATCCCCATATCCGCCCAATATTTGGGTTGGATATGAGGGTTGCCGATCAGCCCAGGCGTTTGAGGCCGGTTTGAGGCACCCATTTGGATCAGTTTGTTTTGACCGATCAGTGACCGAGCCGTCCGCCCGAGCGTACGAGGTGGGTTTGAGGCGCCCGGTTGTAGATGCTCTAACCCTAGTCGCCACCCGTGATTTGATCCCTATCGTTGTCGTCACGCAAAGCCCAAGTGGCACCGGCAACTAGAGAGATGTTGTATGGAGGATCTGGTGGGTTGTTGCGGGACGGGGATAATGATTCATGGTCGGGTTGCGGCTGTTAGCATGTGATGCTCGACGGCGGTATTTGTGATCTAGCGCAGTGATCTTCAACGGCAACACGGTCTGGCTAGGCCACTGGAGAACAGGGAGTCGGTGTATGGTCCTGGGCGATGGCGAGACCGACATCAGACCCAGAACTATCATGCAACGTCACTGGTGACTTTTTAAGGTTTCTTATGGAGTCTTCGAGTTTGGTTTGGGGCGGCAAGGTGGTGGTGTTGTCCCCATATAGGAATAATGCTCTCCCTACTCTTTCCCTGTTCTGTTGGTGTGTTTACCACCGGCAGAGGGCATGTGGAGCCGTGTCTCCGGCAAGTCTTCCAGGATCTGGACGGTTCAGTTATCCGGTGGGTCGATTCATCTGGATATGGCCGACGTTCGTGGTCTTTAGAGTTTACATGACCTTATCGGCGTTTTCCTCTCTAGCATGGTGATTTGCTTTGCAGGTCACAGTCATCGGCGTCTTTTGGTTGCATCGACAACTTCCTAGCTGCTGCTTCTACAAACTTCTAGGTTTAATAAGTTTGCTTCGTCGAGGTGTAGGCCTAGGCGACTTCGAGCCATGCTCACGGCGCGCCGCTAGTGGATGCAGGAGGAAGAAGAGTCCCCCGCTCCTAGAAATTTGAATGTTATTTTATCTTTCTGTATAGGTGTGTTTGTAAGGACTAGTGATACTTAATATATGACATGGAGCCCTTTCGCAAAATAAAAGGTTAGAAGAGGATAATGACCCAATAAGGAAAAAAACCCTCTCCTTATAGGAGGAGTATCCTGATGGGGAACGAAGCATGAAAATCAAAAAAATTCCTATGAACACCCAAGATCTAATCTAGGAGATGCATAGCAACGAGAGGGGAGTGAGTCTACGTACCCTTGTAGACCGAAAGTGTTAGCGTACGTAACACGGTTGGTGTAGTCGTACTGTTCGCGATCGAAACCGATCTTGTGCGGAACAGACGACACCTCTGAGATTAGAACACACTCATCTCAATGGCGTCCTCTCCTTGATCCAGCAAGTGCGGGAGAGGAGGTAGATTGGATCGGGGCCAGCCCAACGGCGAGGTGCTGTTGGTGTCAGCGAAATTCTGGCAGGGCTTTGTCAAGTGCGTACAGGAGAAACGTGACAGGTGTTGGGAGAGGCAATGGGCAAGGGCGAAGGGATGGCTATCCCCATGTGCCTCCCCCTTCTATATACAGGCTAGGGGCAGGGGAGGGCGTCCAAAACCCTTCTAGGGCCGTCCAAAAGGGAGAAATCCCTTTAAACTTGGAGATAAAATCTTATCTATAGATTCAACCCTTTAAATTCTGAAATCATGTAAAGATGACCGAGACACCTCTCCGGTTAATAACCAATAGCGGGACCTGGATGCCCATATTGATTCCTAAATATTCCACGAAGATCTTTATCGGTTGAACCACAATGTCGGGGACTCAGTTAATCCTGTATACAATTTCCTTTGTCCAGCGATATGCTACTTGCCCAAGTTTCGATCATCGGTATCTCCATAACTAGTTAAATATCGTCATCGACAAGTCTCTTTACTCGTTCCTTAATACAAGATCCCGTGACTAAACTCATTAGTCACATGCTTGCAAGCTTCTTGTGATGTTGTATTAACGAGAGGGCCCAGAGACATCTATTCGTCAAACGGAGTGACAAATCCTAGTCTTGATCCAGGCAGTCCAACAAATACTTCCAGAGGTACCTGTAGAGTATCTTTATGATCACCCAGTTACGAAGTGATTTTTGATAGAACACAAATTATTCATCTGGTATTCGGGAGTGGCATGATCTCATGGTCTAAGGAACAGATACTTGACATGAAGCTGTAGCAAATAAACTGAGCGATACGATCTGATGCTAAGCTTATGGTTGGGTCTAACCATCACATTATTCTCCTAATGATGTGATCAAATCATGTCTATGGTTAGGAAACCTTGACCATCCTTGATCAATGAGCTAGTCTAGTAGAGGCTCACTAGCTAGGGACACAGTGTTGTTTATATATATCCACACATGTATTTAAGTTTTCGATCAATACAATAATAAACATTTATCAACACATCCCTCCAAGTCTAGAAAGCAAGGGCTTTTCTTAACAACTGCCAGAGCAAAAAAGAGTGCAGTGACAAAATAATCGCTAACTGACTAAGTAATAGCACAAAAAGTGATATCATACTTCCAACATATATGGCCTATAAGCTTGGTCCTAAGTTTCTTTTTAAATTTGACCAAATTTATTGAAAAAACATCATTTTGAATAAGAAAATACAACATAAACATACTCCATATTTTTTTTAGAAAAGGAGGATGACCCCCGGCCTCTGCATCTGGGAGATGCATATGGCCACTGTATTGATTATTCTCAAGGACCTTACAAAGTATTACAACAATGTGCCTGAATCCACCATCTTGGCAACATATGCCGCTACTCCTATCCAAAATGATGAAGGGGTGCTAGCTGGGCCACTACCCAGACCACTCACCTAGGCCTAACATCAAAACCCGGAAGCCGAAACACATTTGGAAGCCCCAGCCGAGCCACATACCCGGTCTGGGGCACAATCCGGTCAGACGCACTCGTGTGTCGTCGCCGCCATCTTCCAATACTTCACCATAAACTCTTAGTCTCGGCTAGTGCAAACCGTGGCCCCTCCCAAGTAGACATCCTCAAAGTCCGAGGTAGATAGCTATCCCTGTTGCCTCAACCATAAACTCTTAGTCTCGACTAAGGTTGTCAGAATTGCAATCTGAATTGGATCGAAACCCTTCTGGTAGGATTGCAAATTGTTGGATCCTAACTAACAGAATCTTAGATCCTAGATCTATCAGAACCGTAGAATCGGTCCAACAAAATGTAGTTAAACATGTATAATCACAAAGACAAAATCATGATTCTAACAACCTTGGTATCGGCCAAGCTCCTCCTCATCTCCACCGCAATGCATACACAAAATCAATGGAGAGTGCATACACATAATAATCGGCTGATGAAGCCCAACAATGTATACCTAAGCCTCTATTCCAGGCAAGGTTTTTGCCATGAGGTTCAGCCACTTGTGTGAAAAAGACCTATGGTGAATTTCGCATGTGACACGTGCTATTAGTTTGGTACCTGGTGGTGTAGAATTGCTTTGTGGATTCAGGGTTTCGTTTCAAATTTTTTGAACTGGTGTGGCACTC
>NC_041389.1:585483731-585484175 GCF_002162155.2 Triticum dicoccoides
TCCTCGTGCCCTCCCGCTTCCAAGGTGGGACTAAACGGTGATGCTGTTTCGCGCGGGTGAGGGGAGGGGCTGTGGGCCGGCGGAGTAGAGCGAGTGGTGGTGTGCTTCTATTGGGCCGAACTGGGCCAGCTGGTGACAGTGTTCAACATGGCCTGGTGAGTTCTGCAGATGTTTCGCGTGGTGCAGTTTTCATGTTAGGTGCACCCTGTGGCGTACCCTCGCGTTTGCATGCATGGCGCATGCACGTACGCTCGGTGCTGTTACGTGCACCCCGTGGTTCGTCCGTGTGTTTGCGTGCATCGTGCATGCATGTACGCTCGGTGCTGTTACGTGCACCCCGTGGTTCGTCTGTGCGTTTGCGTGCATGGCGCATGCATGTGTGTCCGTTGTCGTCGGTGGGGTGTGTTTTGGATACGATCGAGTCATTTGATCTGTGTTTTTTTT
>NC_041389.1:585484604-585484989 GCF_002162155.2 Triticum dicoccoides
CAAGAGGAAATTGATTCGATCATATCGGTCTGGGAGGAGTAAAGGTTTGTGCTTCTTATTTGTTATTCTACTTAATTTTAATGTTGTTCATGCTGTTTTCATTGGGGAGTGTAATTTTTTTTTCTTGTGTAGTTCGCGTGCTGGGACTCCCTATCCCGAAGGATTTGGTTCATCTCCTCAAGAGTATGGCGATGTGTAATTATTTTTGCATTTTAGTTGTACGTAGCGTGAAATTATTGGTTTAGTAAATATGTTGTTATTGATGCAGCTGTCCAGAGGGGCCGTTCGTATTATGGCAGTTCGGATCTTACATGTCAGTGGTGTGGGGATTTTTATTGGTTTCGTGAGGGCTCAACTTATCACCGGGCGTCTACTATCCGAAGAC
>NC_041389.1:585486784-585488514 GCF_002162155.2 Triticum dicoccoides
CACTACCATGGTACTGCCCTAGATGCGCTATGCCCTAGATGGTACAAGTGGGAGGCGTGCAGGAAAGCACGCGAGCCTGGTATTCAGGAGGTGAATCTGCGAGCAGTGCCGAAAAGGTACTGCTCCGTGAGATGACTGCTTGCTGTATCAGTAGCAAGCACGCCTACTCTATGCGCTAGATAGCACAAATGAGAGACATGCAAGAAAGCGAGCGAGGGAGAAGTAGATGAGACTTGACGAAGAAGTTCATCGCCCCTTGTAATGTGAAATTTATTTACAATCATGATTAAAAAGACTTGTGCCTAGCCCAATTCTTTTGTGGATTTTGATATGTGTATGTATCTTTTTGATTTATGAATTGATCATCGGAGGGGGGGGTGCGTAATAATATGTTTTCCAGTGCTCGATCATCGGTGTTAATAAGGCGAACCTATGAGAAATATAGCAAAGACGCCTCGCACTACCGTGATACTGCCATAGATGCTCTATGCATTAAACGCCACAAGTGGGAGACTTGCCAAAAGTGTGCCACATAGAAGAGGGATCAGACACGAAAAAAAAAGCGTCTGACAATAAATCTTAGGTTCACCATATGAGATTAGGGGAGAGTTGCTCAGTGGAGTGTAGCAAGCAAAGATTTAAAATCTGAAAACAAATCGCTCTCTTTTGCATTTTCCAAGGATCTAGCTAGCAATTATTCAGTTGCCTTTCCAACAGGCATAGATACTAATTAATTTTATTTTTAAATAGAGGATGAGAATGGAGTATATATGGTCACTACAAGGAATACAGCGTATCAAATAGTTGTTCGTCATTTGTACTTACATCAAGTTTAAAAAGTTTTGCTATGTTTTAATTCTTTTCCATGAATTAAATTATATTCTCGATTTATTATGTAGGTTCGTGGGACTTGTGAGGAGCCTCCTACTGGATTGATACATTGGTTCTCAAAAACTGAGGAAAATACTTACGCTACTGTGCTGCATCACCCTTTCCTCTTCAAGAAAAACCAACGCAAGCTCAAGACGTAGGAAGAAGGATTTCTGGCGCTATTGCCGGGGAGGTCTTCGCTCAAGTCAAGACATACCAAGTACCCATCACAAACTCATCTCCCTCACATTTACATTATTTGCCATTTGCCTCTTGTTTTCCTCTCCCCCACTTCACCATTGCCGTTTTATTCGCCCTCTCTTTCCCAATCTCCTCTCTTTTTCGCTTGCCTTCTTCTTCCCCTCTCTTTCGCTTGCCTTTCTGTGTGGCTGCTTGCTCTCATGACTTTGCCTAAGAACACCGACCTTCATCTTAGAAGGTTGGAAGAGATTGAATCAAACGTTAGAAGTTTTATGACTTTACAATTCGAGCATAGTAATTTTTTTCAGAAAAGAGCTTAAAGAACAAAAAAAAATTATGGAGTTTATGAACAAAGAGAGCTTGATGATATGTCTAAGGAATTTTATGGTTTGAACTCCCAAATTATTCGGCTTGAAAATTCTATAGCTCAAATTTCTGATAAACAAGCTACCTTAGTCAATAAGATGGCTGCCAAACTAGAAAAATTAGGTGAAAATAATGATGAAGATCTTAAAGTTATTGATGTGTCCCCTATTAGATCTTTGTTTTGCAATATGAATCTTGATAATAATGGGGCTGGAGATGAGTCAACTTTAGTTAAAAGGTGTCCCAATAATTCGGAGTTTTTAGATCTTGATGCTAAATTTGGTAAAAGTGGG
>NC_041389.1:585489550-585494783 GCF_002162155.2 Triticum dicoccoides
TCCTATTTTGGTAGGATTTTTGGAGTTCCAGAAGTAACCGAAAGTTATGGATTGCTACAGACTGCCCTGTTTTTGACAAATTCTGCTTTTCGTGTGTTGTTTGCTTATTTTGATGCATCTATGGCTAGTATGTAAGGGTATGAACCATAGAGAACTTGAAATACAGTACGTTTAACATCAATATAAATAAATAATGAGTTTATTGTAGTACCTTATGTGGTCGTTTTTCTTTCTTGCACTAACGGAGCTTATGAGATTTCCTGTTGAGTTTTGTGTTGTGAAGTTTTCAAGTTTTGGATAAAGATTTGATGGACTATGGAATAAGGAGTGGCAAGAGCCTAATCTTGGGGATGCCCATGGAACCCCAAGATATTTAAGAATAGCCAAAAGCCTAAGCTTGGGGATGCCCCCGGAAGGCATCCCCTCTTTCGTCTTCGTACATTGGTAACTTTACTTGGAGCTATATTTTTATTCGCCACATGATATGTGTTTTGCATGGAGCGTCGTGTATGATATTAGTCTTTGCTTTTTTAGTTTACCACAATCATCCTTGCTGTATACACCTTTTGGAAGAAGCCCACTTGATTGGAATTTATTAGAATACTCTATGTGCTTCACTTATATCTTTTAGAACACGGCGGTGGCTTAATTTTGAAGAAATTTTTAATCTCTATGCTTCACTTATATTATTTTGAGAGTCTCTTAGAACAGCATGATATTTGCTATGATTATAAAATTGGTCGTAGAATGATAGGCATCCAAGTTGGGTATAATAAAAACTATCATAGAAGTGAATTGGATGCTATGATCAATTTGATACTTGATAATTGTTTTGAGATATGGAGGTAGTGATATTAGAGTCATGCTAGTTGGGTGATTATGAATTTAAAGAATGCTTGTGTTGAAGTTAGCAAGTCCCGTAGCATGCATGTATGGTTATAGTTGTGTAACAAATTTCAAACATGAGGTGTTCTTAGATTGTGCATCCTTATGAGTGGTGGTCGGGGACGAGCGATGGTCTTTTTCTACCAATCTATCCCTCTAGGAGCATGCACGTAGTGCTTGGTTTTTGATGACTTGTAGATTTTTGCAATAAGTATATGAGTTCTTTTGAATAATGTTGAGTCCATGGATTATACGCGCTCTCATTTTCTATCATTGCTAGCCTCTTCGATACCGTGCATTGCCCTTTCTCACCTTGATAGTTGGTGCAAACTTCGCCGGTGCATCCAAACCCCATGATATGATACGCTCTATCACACATAAACCTCCTTATATCTTCCTCAAAACAGCCACCATACTGTTGGAAATATGCCCTAGAGGCAATAATAAAATGATTATTATTATATTTCCTTGTTCATGATAATTGTCTGTTATTCATGCTATTATTGTGTTATCTGGAAATTGTAATACATGTGTGAATACATAGACCACCAACTTGTCCCTAGTAAGCCTCTAGTTGACTAGCTCGTTGATTAATAGATAGTCATGGTTTCCTGACTATGGACATTGGATGTCATTGATAACGGGATCACATCATTAGGAGAATGATGTGATGGACAAGACCCAATCCTAAGCATAGCACAAGATCTTGTAGTTTGTTTGCTAGAGCTTTTCCAATGTCAAGTATCATTTCCTTAGACCATGAGATCGTGTAACTCCCGGATACCGTAGGAGTGCTTTGGGTGTACCAAACGTCACAACGTAACTGGGTGACTATAAAGGTATACTACGGGTATCCCCGAAAGTATCTGTTGGGTTGACACGGATCGAGACTGGGATTTGTCACTCCGTATGACGGAGAGGTATCTCTGGGCCCACTCGCTAATGCATCATCATAATGAGCTCAAAGTGACCAAGTGTTTGGTCACGAGATCATGCATTATGGTACGAGTAAAGTGACTTGCCGGTAACGAGATTGAATGAGGTATTGGGATACCGACGATCGAATCTCGGGCAAGTAACGTACCGATTGACAAAGGGAATTGTATACGGGGTTACGTGAATCCTCGACATCGTGGTTCATCCGATGAGATCATCGAGGAGCATGTGGGAGCCAACATGTTATCCAGATCCCGCTGTTGGTTATTGACCGGAGACTCGTCTCGGTCATGTCTGCGTGTCTCCCGAACCTGTAGGGTCTACACACTTAAGGTTCGGTGACGCTAGGGTTGTAGATATTAGTATGCGGTAACCTGAAAGTTGTTCGGAGCCCCGGATGAGATCCCGGACGTCATGAGGAGTTCCGGAATGGTCCGGAGGTGAAGAATTGTATATAGGAAGTCCAGTTTCGGCCACCGGGAAAGTTTCGGGGGTCACCGGTATTGTACCGGGACCACCGGAAGGGTCCCGGGGGTCCACTGGGTGGGGCCACCTATCCCAGAGGGCCCCATGGGCTGAAGTGGGGAGGGAACCAGCCCCTGGTGGGCTGGTGCGCCCCGCTTGGGCCTCCCCTGCGCCTAGGGTTGGAAACCCTAGGGGTGGGGGCGCCCCACTTGGCTTGGGGGGCAAGTCACCCCCTTGGCCGCCGCCCCCCTTGAGATCCAATCTCTGGGGGGGCCGGCGCCCCCCCAGGGCCCCTATATAAAGAGGGGGGAGGGAGGGCTGCGCACCCCAGCTCCTGGCGCCTCCCTCTCCCTCCGTAACACCTCTCCCTCTCGCTGAGCTTGGCGAAGCCCTGCCGAGATCGCTGCTACTTCCACCAGGACCACCACCACACTGTCGTGCTGCTGGATCTTCATCAACCTCTCCTTCCCCTTGTTGGATCAAGAAGGAGGAGACGTCTTCCCAACCGCACGTGTGTTGAACGCGGAAGTGCTGTCCGTTCAGCACTAGGATCATCGGTGATTTGGATCACGACGAGTACGACTCCCTCAACCCCGTTCTCTTGAACGCTTCCGCTCGCGATCTACAAGGGTATGTAGATGCACTCCTCTCTCTCGTTGCTAGATGAACTCCATAGATTTATCTTGGTGAAGCGTAGAAAATTTTTATTTTCTGCTACGTTCCCCAACAGTGGCATCATGAGCTAGGTCTGTGCGTAGTTTTTTTGCACGAGTAGAACATAAATTTGTTGTAGGCGTAGATGTTGTCAATTTTCTTGCCACTACTGTCTTATCTTGTTTCGGCGGCATCGTGGGATGAAGCGGCCCGGACCGACCTTACACGTACGCTTACGTGAGACTGGTTCCACCGACTGACATGCACTAGTTGCATAAGGTGGCTAGCGGGTGTCTGTCTCTCCCACTTTAGTCGGATCGGATTCGATGAAAAGGGTCCTTATGAAGGGTAAATAGAAATTGGCATATCACGTTGTGGCTTTCACGTAGGTAAGAAACATTCTTGCTAGAACCCTATTGCAGCCACGTAAAACATGCAACAACAATTAGAGGACGTCTAACTTGTTTTTGCAGCATATGCCTTGTGATGTGATATGGCCAAAAGGTTGTGACGAATGTTATATATGTGATGTATGAGATCATGTTCTTGTAATAGGAATCACGACTTGCATGTCGAGGAGTATGACAACCGGCAGGAGCCATAGGAGTTGAGTTAATTATTGTATGACCTGCGTGTCAATGATTAAACGCCATGTAATTACTTTACTTTATTGCTAAATCGTTAGCCATAGTAGTAGAAGTAATAGTTGGCGAGCAACTTCATGGAGACACGATGATGGAGATCATGGTGTCATGCCGGTGACGAAGATGATCATGGCGCCCCGAAGATGGAGATCAAAGGAGCTATATGATATTGGCCATATCATGTCACTATTTGATTGCATGTGATGTTTATCAAGTTTTTGCATCTTGTTTACTTAGAACGACGATAGTAAATAAGATGATCCCTCATAATAATTTCAAGAAAGTGTTCCCCCTAACTGTGCACCGTTGCGAAAGTTTGTTGTTTCGAAGCACCAAGTGATGATCGGGTGTGATAGATTCCAACATCTACATACAACGGGTGTAAGACAGATTTACACATGCAAAACACTTAAGTTTACTTGACGAGCCTAGCATGTACAGACATGGCCTCGGAACACAAGAGACCGAAAGGTCGAACATGAGTCGTATGGAAGATACGATCAACATGGAGATGTTCACCGATGATGACTAGTCCGTCTCACGTGATGATCGGACACGGCCTAGTTGACTTGGATCATGTATCACTTAGATGGCTAGAGGGATGTCTAATCTGAGTGGGAGTTCATTAAATAATTTGATTAGATGAACTTAATTATCATGAACTTAGTCTAAAAACCTTTGCAAAATGTCTTGTAGATCAAATGGCCAACGCTCATGTCAACCTCAACTTCAACGCGTTCCTAGAGAAAACCAAGCTGAAAGATGATGGCAACAACTATACGGACTTGGTCCGGAACCTAAGGATCATCCTCATAGCTGCCAAGAAAGCATATGTCCTAGAAGCACCGCTAGGTGAAGCACCCATCCCAGAGAACCAAGACGTTATAAACGCTTGGCAGTCACGTGCTGATGATTACTCCCTCGTTCAGTGCGGCATGCTTTACAGCTGTGACGCCCGGATAATTAAGCTACAGTAACCTCTGCTAATGATGCCACCTCACTTCGATTATTGTCGCTAACCCCGCGTTAGTTCGAAACCGATTCAAATTCAAAGTCAAAATCAAGCACACAATAAAACTTTTCAAATATCAAAACTAAAATGTTCATCGTGTGGCAAATAATCCCTAACTAGTTTTGGTGGTCGAACCAACCTTTTACAAAGTGTTTAAATGCCCTAAACTATTTAAAAACAGTGGCTAAAATAATAATTTAATTGCTTTTGAAAAAAAATAAAAATTAAACTAGTTTATTTTGGGTCCAACTAGGTTTGGCAGTGGCCTATTTTGATGATACTAATTTAGGTGCTAACTTGGTATTTTAAAGAAATTAAAATAATTAGGAGCTAAAAGAAAACAAAACAAACAAACAAAAAAAAGGGCCTCGTGGCCAACTGGACCTCGGCCCAGCCAGGACCCAGCTGGTCCCAGCGCCCGAATGGGCCGGCCCACCCCGCGCCCTAGCCTACTAATCCCACCCCGACCTAACCCTATCCCACGACCCCCACTCTCCCCCGCACGTCTCTCCCTCTCCCTCCCAGCGCCGCCACACACCCAGCGCCCCAGCGCTCGGCGCCCCCATCCCATCGCCCCGTCGGCCTCATCTCGACCCCGCCGCCTCTCCCCAGCGACCGCGCCGCCCCACTCCTCGAC
>NC_041389.1:585496967-585503793 GCF_002162155.2 Triticum dicoccoides
CTGCCCGAAAACACGAAACACCGGGGATATTTTCCCGGATGTTTCCCCCCTTCACCGGTATCACCTATCCCTGCGTTAGGTCACCTCTAGCACCGCATTCGTCATGTTATGCTTTGATTGCTCTGTTATTTATTATGTTCCCCCTCCGTTACTTTTTCCGGTAGACCCCGAGGCCACTGCCGGTACCCCCTGTGATCGACTACGGTGTTGACGACCCCTCTCTCTTGCCAGAGCAACCAGGCAAGCCCCCCCTTTGATCACCAGATATCGCCTACTCTTCTCTATACTGCTTGCATTAGAGTAGTGTAGCATGTTACTGCTTTCCGTTAATCCTATTCTGATGCATAGCCTGTCATTGCTGCTACAGTCATTGATACCTTACCCGCAATCCTAAATGCTTAGTATAGGATGCTAGTGTTCCATCAGTGACCCTACATTCTTGTCAGTCTGCCTTGCTATACTATCGGGCCGTGATCACTTGGGAGGTGATCACGAGTATATACTATACATACATACATACTATACAGATGGTGACTAAAGTCGGGTCAGCTCATTGAGTACCCGCAAGTGATTCTGACGAGGGGGCTGAAAGGACAGGTGGCTCCATCCCGGTAGAGGTGGGCCTGGGTTCCCGACGGCCCTCGACTGTTACTTTGTGGCGGAGCGACAGGGCAGGTTGAGACCACCTAGGAGACAGGTGGGCCTGGCCTTGTTCGGCGTTCGCGGATACTTAACACGCTTAACGAGATCTTGGTATTTGATCCGAGTCTGGCTACGAGCCTATACGCACTAACCATCTACGCGGGAGTAGTTATGGGTATCCCGACGTCGTGGTATCAGCCGAAGCACTTCAGACGTCAGCGACGGAGCGGCGCGCGCCGGATTGGAACGTAAGCCTGCTCTTGTATTAAGGGGGCTAGTTCTGCTTCCGGCCGCCCTCGCAACGTGCAGGTGTGCTATGGGCGATGGGCCCAGACCCCTGTGCGCTTAGGTTTAGACCGGCGTGCTGGCCTCTCTGTTTTGCCTAGGTGGGGCTGCGACGTGTTGATCTTCCGAGGCCGGGCATGACCCAGGAAAGTGTGTCCGGCCAAATGGGATCGAGCGTGTTGGGTAATGTGGTGCACCCCTGCAGGGAAGTTAATCTATTCGAATAGCCGTGATCTTCGGTAACAGGACGACTTGGAGTTGTACCTTGACCTTATGACAACTAGAACCGGATACTTAACAAAACACACCCTTCCAAGTGCCAGATACAACCCGGTGATCGCTTTTCTACAGGGCGACGAGGAGAGGATCGCCGGGTAGGATTATGCTATGCTATGCTACTTGGAGATGCTACTTGGAGGACTTCAATCTACTCTCCTATACTTGATGCAAGACGGAGGCTGCCAGAAGCGTAGTCTTCGATAAGACTAGCTATCCCCCTCTTATTCTGGCATTCTGCAGTTCAGTCCACTGATATGGCCCTTTACACATATACCCATGCATATGTAGTGTAGTTCCTTGCTTGCGAGTACTTTGGATGAGTACTCACGGTTGCTTTCTCCCCCCTTTTTTCCTCTTTCCTTTCTTTCTGGTTGTCGCAACCAAATGCTGGAGTCCAGGAGCCAGACGCCACCGTCGACGACGTCTACTACCCCGGAGGTGCCTACTACTACGTGCAGGCCGCTGACGACGTCCAGGAGTAGTTTAGGAGGATCCCAGGCAGGAGGCCTACGCCTCTTTCGATCTGTATCCCAGTTTGTGCTAGCCTTCTTAAGGCAAACTTGTTTAACTTATGTCTGTACTCAGATATTGTTGCTTCCGCTGACTCGTCTATGATCGAGCACTTGTATTCGAGCCCTCGAGGCCCCTGGCTTGTATTATGATGCTTGTATGACTTATTTATGTTTTAGAGTTGTGCTGTGATATCTTCCCGTGAGTCCCTGATCTTGATCGTACACATTTGCGTGCATGATTAGTGTACGATTAAATCGGGGGCGTCACAAGTTGGTTTCAGAGCCGACTGCCTGTAGGAATCCCCTTTTCCAACTCCTTGGCCGAAGCCGAGTCTAGACATTGCAAAACTTTTACTAACTTAGCTGTGTGCCTTACGGGCCCACGTCGCCATCGGGTGGTACTAGGATCTTTTACTCCTCGACCTTTACTCTGGGACTCTGATCTCTCTTCTATTCGGGTTAAATGATTTTTTACTAAAAACTAACTTTAGGTTCTCGAAAATACTTTCTCCCGGAGAGCCCCTTCAGTCCAGGTGATCGCCGGCTACACCAGAAGATTTCGAAGTTACTCGCCGAAACTCTTTCGAGACTTTGTGCCCATCACTTTTGCTATTCCCGACCACCGATAAATCCTTATGGATAACTGCTTACACTTGCCATTCTTACGATCATTCCCCATTGTTCTTGTTATTACAAGATACCCCGAAATTCTCTCCATTGATCCGAGAATATCTTGTGCCTACTGTCTTGCAATTCCTTGTCACCTGAATACCCCTATGGATAATTCTCGCACTTGTCGAGTAACCGCTTATCCCCAGTTGTTCATGTGTTTCACGAAAGTCTTCAAAATAATATTCGATCTTCCGAAAATCCTCTAGAGCCTTTGGCTCTTGAAATTCTTGCTTGCTTGCATTATGGTTAATCCCATAAGTCTCGTAGTCTTAATGACATTCCTTGTCATTATCATTTTGAGTCTGTTGACTCAATATTCTGCGAATACACGCAATCATCATTGATCCTTATAAATTACTTCTCCGGCTAAGCTGCCATTCTTTTAACCGGAATTGGTTCTCGACCAATCCAATTGTCATTGATTGTACCCTAAGGCTATTAAACTTATCCATCCCTACTCAGAGCATTGCTTCTGATCCCTTGATTTGGAAATCATAATTCCTTTGCATTTGACAATTGAGTTAGTCAGTTGTTTCTATAATCTGATCTCCTTGCAATCTTCTTCCTCTAGTTGAGTACCGATGCTCACGTCAGATCCCTTGTGGACCACCAGATCCTTTGTTGGATTTTATCTGACAACGCCCTTCATATTCAATAACCTTGTGAGCCTTTCCTCTGATACATAATGCCTTTGGTAAATTGTATCCTCTGCTTTCTCAACCATGCTCTGCCTTTGAGCTTGAGTTAATTACTTCTGAAGATTTGGTATATGATTCTAAGATGCCCCAATGGGTTGAACCTATGCCTTCCTTAATAGGTGTGAACTCGAAAGTTTTCACGAGTCGTACTCTTCTGGTATTTTGCCAGATAAAATTTCAAAACTACAACTTCATTGAGCGCGAGAAGTGAATGAAAGGTTGTGCATTGGAGAAGTGGGAGTCGACCTTGAACTTGTGTTCATGCCCATGGACACGATGTAGATCTTATCATTAAAGCTTCTCGTAAATGAATTATTCCTTGGTATAAGTTCATCTTATATCTAGGATCTGGCCTTCTGCAATCGTGGTTCCGACCATGATTGTTCTTCTTTGATCTCTTTTCTCGGACAAGTTAAAACAATTGTCTTCTATGGATCAATACACCAGTCCAACCTTTACTTTGATCTGTCGTCGAGTATTACCCCCTGGTATCTCGAGATTATCATGGAACTGCATAACTTTTTATGAGTTCTTCATCAAGTGCTACCTTCCCACCGATTCCAATTTTTTTTGTGGGCTCTGAGTTATTGAACACTCAAAGACACCGATAACTGAACCGAGTTCGCTTTTCGGTTCAACAACTCTTCAGTAAGCTTCTATAAGTACGAGTTTGTAACCGATCACGCCATTCCTAGTCTGTTTGGCTATATCATTGTCGTGACGATTCTAACTGTGCTACCTGGTCCTTATTCTCGGAGCACCAATTTTCGACGATGAACTAACCTTATGTCGATCCTCATCGTCATATCATTTCGCCTTGAACAACAAGCTTGGTTTCGAGTTTGTGTCGTAACTGTGGTTCCAATAACCTCTTGCTCATCATTCCTTTGACTTGATGTCGTCGCTGATTGACTACATCTGCATGAAATCTCTCGACAATTGTGTCGTGATCATCATCAACCTTATGAGGTCTTCCAAGATATCTATCTAATTCTTGATGAGAAATAGCATCCTTTGCCCTCGATGATTTGGGTTATCATCGACAACATTATTGCATTCCCTCCAACACAAAACTTGTTCCTGTTTTGTGCTGTACCTTGAGTTCCTTGCTATCCAACTTATGTTATGTTCTACCGCGGAGTATTACCATCTTTGATGTCAAGAATGTTGTGAGGATTGCTCCACCACTTAAGAATTCTTGGTATAGTGATACTTATCACCATCACCATTCTTTTCCTGGTCACCGTGTTATTTCTAAACACCGACAAATAGACTGTGATGTGTAATCCCAAAACTTCTAGCAACCCTATTGCTTTGAAGTTAATGGTCGGTCGTTCATTCTTAGACTGTTGATTATTGAATCACCATTCTCACATTGGTCGTGCAACCCAACCCATATCTCGGGTGCACCTTTCAACCAATGTTTAATTGTGTATGTTTTCCTCGAGCTTACTTCCTTATATCATTTGATCTGAGAAATGTTATCTCCTTGTTCACCTAATTGTGGAAATCCATCTTTTGGAAATCTCGAAGAATTGCCGTTGAGTTCATCATCCACCTCCTTGTGCTCTCCTTGGGATAATGATGAACTCTTGTTAACGGAAATCACTTCATGGTTCATTTCCCGAGAATCTTACAGTGTTATCCCATCAATTTGTGTTGCACCTTTCTTCTCAGGCATCCTGAGCCCGAGGTATCCTGACACCAATCATACCTGAACCTTGGTCAGATGTGATGGTTTGAACATATTCATTGGTCTTTAACCCGATAAGGTGATGTCATCCTAACACACCTGCCCGGAGGGCCTATTGTTATAGTTCTTCCTTTTAGCAGTGTTAGTCATTCTTCCGTGAGGAAATTGGAAGACTTATTCTATAAGTTGTTCCTGATGGATCCTTTGTGTTCCCAAAGTCTGATCTTCACCTAATGACCATGTCAATGCTATCTGGAAGCATGCCTGTGGTACTCCGATTTTCAATAAGAACATTTGAAGCTCAATGCTAAATGTTTCTTGCTCAATTATCCAAGCACCGTTGTATGGGTAATGTCATGAAATTTCTCTCCCCTACCTAAGGAGTTTTCTACATAATATCCTGTCATGGATATCATGCTTTGCTTGTCCTTGTGAAGGATATACCCCTGTTATACGTGTTTAAGCACATTTTCCTTCCCGTTGTTTTGTTCAAACTTTCTTGTAAACTACTTAATCGAGCAGTGGTAATTCTCCTGCTTATGTAAACACCTCGTTTTACAACTCTGTCAGTAAGACCCTGTTGAAATTGTCGATAGCATTCCGGTCACCACCGATGGACGAGAACTTTGCCTATTGGTCCGCCTCGTTCAACGAGCAGGAAAATGGTTCTCTTCGTCCCTCGCCCCTGGTACCGACATTGTGCCGACATAACTGATAGGCTACCCTCTGACATGCCTTGCTATTGTGACCGTGCGAGATGTCACCGCTCCTATTTTTAACCCACATGATGGGCCCATAACCCACAGTTCCACAGGATCGAAACCTGACTCTCATGTACACCTTGTTGTCAGAGTTATTCCTCGTGCTTGACTTTGTAGGTAATTCACGGGCCACCTGCCTGTTGATCTATTCAGGTATCAGATGCAATGCTTATTTACATTGCTCTAAACCCCTTCAACACTTCGTTTCAGGCATCGAACGATTGCCTGCCTGCTCGAAACTTCCAATGATACCTCCTTACTTTGCTCTCGATATTTTCTTAAGTTTCAATTCGGGAGTTACTTTCCGCTACCTTCCTCGATGTTATCGACCAGATAGACAACCTTATAGAGGTCTGTCCTTTTGAAGCTACCCCTTATCCTTTCCGTAAGTACGGTGGAGATCCTGAAGGAAGGACGGCAAGTTCATCGTGATGACCTGAAGCAAAGGAATGAAGACGTCAGCGCTATGGATCGACCACCTCGAGAAGAGCAACCAAGACCGAGAAGATTCGTTAGGATTTCGTAACCAGACCTTTCCCCCTTATTACACCTCTTAAATCTCGGGACGAGATTTCTTGTAGTGGAGGAGAATTGTGACGCCCGGATAATTAAGCTACAGTAACCTCTGCTAATGATGCCACCTCACTTCGATTATTGTCGCTAACCCCGCGTTAGTTCGAAACCGATTCAAATTCAAAGTCAAAATCAAGCACACAATAAAACTTTTCAAATATCAAAACTAAAATGTTCATCGTGTGGCAAATAATCCCTAACTAGTTTTGGTGGTCGAACCAACCTTTTACAAAGTGTTTAAATGCCCTAAACTATTTAAAAACAGTGGCTAAAATAATAATTTAATTGCTTTTGAAAAAAAAAATTAAACTAGTTTATTTTGGGTCCAACTAGGTTTGGCAGTGGCCTATTTTGATGATACTAATTTAGGTGCTAACTTGGTATTTTAAAGAAATTAAAATAATTAGGAGCTAAAAGAAAACAAAACAAACAAACAAAAAAAAGGGCCTCGTGGCCAACTGGACCTCGGCCCAGCCAGGACCCAGCTGGTCCCAGCGCCCGAATGGGCCGGCCCACCCCGCGCCCTAGCCTACTAATCCCACCCCGACCTAACCCTATCCCACGACCCCCACTCTCCCCCGCACGTCTCTCCCTCTCCCTCCCAGCGCCGCCACACACCCAGCGCCCCAGCGCTCGGCGCCCCCATCCCATCGCCCCGTCGGCCTCATCCCGACCCCGCCGCCTCTCCCCGGCGACCGCGCCGCCCCACTC
>NC_041389.1:585504987-585521435 GCF_002162155.2 Triticum dicoccoides
GGCTACGAGCCTATACGCACTAACCATCTACGCGGGAGTAGTTATGGGTATCCCGACGTCGTGGTATCAGCCGAAGCACTTCAGACGTCAGCGACGGAGCGGCGCGCGCCGGATTGGAACATAAGCCTGCTCTTGTATTAAGGGGGCTAGTTCTGCTTCCGGCCGCCCTCGCAACGTGCAGGTGTGCTATGGGCGATGGGCCCAGACCCCTGTGCGCTTAGGTTTAGACCGGCGTGCTGGCCTCTCTGTTTTGCCTAGGTGGGGCTGCGACGTGTTGATCTTCCGAGGCCGGGCATGACCCAGGAAAGTGTGTCCGGCCAAATGGGATCGAGCGTGTTGGGTAATGTGGTGCACCCCTGCAGGGAAGTTAATCTATTCGAATAGCCGTGATCTTCGGTAACAGGACGACTTGGAGTTGTACCTTGACCTTATGACAACTAGAACCGGATACTTAATAAAACACACCCTTCCAAGTGCCAGATACAACCCGGTGATCACTTTTCTACAGGGCGACGAGGAGAGGATCGCCGGGTAGGATTATGCTATGCGATGCTACTTGGAGATGCTACTTGGAGGACTTCAATCTACTCTCTTATACTTGATGCAAGACGGAGGCTGCCAGAAGCGTAGTCTTCGATAAGACTAGCTATCCCCCTCTTATTCTGGCATTCTGCAGTTCAGTCCACTGATATGGCCCTTTACACATATACCCATGCATATGTAGTGTAGTTCCTTGCTTGCGAGTACTTTGGATGAGTACTCATGGTTGCTTTCTCCCCCCTTTTTTCCTCTTTCCTTTCTTTCTGGTTGTCGCAACCAGATGCTGGAGTCCAGGAGCCAGACGCCACCGTCGACGACGTCTACTACCCCGGAGGTGCCTACTACTACGTGCAGGCCGCTGACGACGTCCAGGAGTAGTTTAGGAGGATCCCAGGCAGGAGGCCTGCGCCTCTTTCGATCTGTATCCCAGTTTGTGCTAGCCTTCTTAAGGCAAACTTGTTTAACTTATGTCTGTACTCAGATATTGTTGCTTCCGCTGACTCGTCTATGATCGAGCACTTGTATTCGAGCCCTCGAGGCCCCTGGCTTGTATTATGATGCTTGTATGACTTATTTATGTTTTAGAGTTGTGCTGTGATATCTTCCCGTGAGTCCCTGATCTTGATCGTACACATTTGCGTGCATGATTAGTGTACGATTAAATCGGGGGCGTCACAACAGCTTAGAACCGGGGCTCCAAAAGCGTTTTGAGCAACACGGAGCATATGAGATGTTCGAGGAGCTGAAAATGGTTTTCCAAGCTCATGTCCGGGTCGAGAGATATGAAGTCTCCAACAAGTTCTATAGTTGTAAGATGGAGGAAAATAGTTCTGTCAATGAGCACATACTCAAAATGTCTGGGTTGCACAACCGCTTGTCCCAGCTGGACATTAACCTCCCGGACGAGGCGGTCATTGACAGAATCCTTCAGTCGTTCCCACCTAGCTATAAGAGCTTCGTAATGAACTACAATATGCAGGGGATGGTGAAAACTATTCCTGAATTATTTTCAATGCTGAAGTGAGCGGAGGTGGAAATCAAAAAGGAACATCAAGTGTTGATGGTCAATAAAACCACTAAGTTCAAGAAAGGCAAGGGTAAGAAGAACTTCAAGAAGGACGGCAAGGAAGTTTCCGCGCCCGGTAAACCAGTTGCTGGGAAGAAGCCAAAGAATGGACCCAAGCCTGAGAGTGAGTGCTTTTATTGCAAAGGGAAGGGTCACTAGAAGCGGAACTGCCCCAAATACTTAGCGGACAAGAAGGTTGGCAACACTAAAGGTATATGTGATATACATGTAATTGATGTGTACCTTACCAGTACTCGTAGTAGCTCCTGGGTATTTGATACCGGTGCGGTTGCTCATATTTGTAACTCAAAACAGGAGCTACGGAATAAGCGGAGACTGGCGAAGGACGAGGTGACGATGCGCGTCGGGAATGGTTCCAAGGTCGATGTGATCGCCGTCGGCACACTACCTCTACATTTACCTACGGGATTAGTTTTAAACCTCAATAATTGTTATTTAGTGCCAGCTTTGAGCATGAACATTGTATCTGGATCTCGTTTAATACGAGATGGCTACTCATTTAAATCCGAGAATAATGGTTGTTCTATTTATATGAGAGATATGTTTTATGGTCATGCCCCGCTGGTCAATGGTTTATTCTTAATGAATCTCGAACGTAATGTTACACATATTCATAGTGTGAATACCAAAAGATGTAAGATTGATAATGACAGTCCCACATATCTGTGGCACTACCTCCTTGGTCACATTGGTGTCAAATGCATGAAGAAGCTCCATACAGATGGACTTTTGGAGTCCCTTGATTTCGAATCATTTGACACGTGCGAACCATGCCTCATGGGTAAAATGACCAAGACTCCGTTCTCCAGAACAATGGAGCGAGCAACCAACTTATTGGAAATTATACATACTGATGTGTGCGGTCCATCGAGCGTCGAGGCTCGCGGTGGATATCGTTATGTTCTCACCCTCACTGATGACTTAAGTAGATATGGGTATGTTTACTTGATGAAACACAAGTCTGAGACCTTTGAAAAGTTCAAGGAATTTCAGAATGAGGTAGAGAATCAACATGACCGAAAAATAAAGTTTTTACGATCAGATCGTGGAGGAGAATATTTAAGTCATGAATTTGGTACGCACTTAAGGAAATGTGGAATTGTTTCACAACTCACGCCACCTGGAACACCTCAGCATAACGGTGTGTCCAAACATCGTAATCGCACTTTATTGGATATGGTGCGGTCTATGATGTCTCTTACCGATTTACCGCTATCATTTTGGGGATACGCTTTAGAGACATCCACATTCACTTTAAATAGGGCACCGTCTAAATCCATTTAGACGACACCGTATGAATTATGGTTTGGGAAGAAACCTAAGTTGTCGTTTCTTAAAGTTTGGGGATGCGATGCTTATGTCAAGAAACTTCAACCTGAAAAGCTCGAACCCAAGTCGGAAAAATGCATCTTCATAGGATACCCTAAGGAAGCCATTGGGTATACCTTCTACCTTAGATCCGAAGGCAAGATCTTTGTTGCCAAGAACGGGTCCTTTCTGGAGAAAGAGTTTCTCTCGAAAGGAGTAAGTGGGAGGAAAGTAGAACTCGATGAAGTACTACCTCTTGAACCGGAAAGTAGTACAACTCAGGAAGATGTTCTTGTGGTGCCTACACCGACTGGAGAGGAAATTAATGATGATTATCAAGGTACTTTGGATCAAGTTGCCACTGAACTTTGTAGGTCCACAAGGACACGTTCCACACCAGAGTGGTATGGCAACCCTATCCTGGAAATCATGTTGTTAGACAACGGTGAACCTTCGAACTATGAAGAAGCGATGGCGGGCCCAGATTCCAACAAATGGCTTGAAGCCATGCAATCTGAGATAGGATCCATGTATGAAAACAAAGTATGGACTTTGACAGACTTGCCCGATGATCGGCGAGCGATAGAAAACAAATGGATCTTTAAGAAGAAGAAGGACGCGGATGGTAATGTTACCATCTATAAAGCTCGACTTGTCGCTAAGGGTTATCGGCAAGTTCAAGGGGTTGACTACGATGAGACTTTCTCTCCCGTAGCGAAGCTAAAGTCCGTCCGAATCATGTTAGCAATTGCCGCATACTATGATTATGAGATATGGCAAATGGACGTTAAAACGGCATTTCTTAACGGCTATCTTAAGGAAGAACTGTATATGATGCAGCCGGAAGGTTTTGTCGATCCTGAGAATGCTAAGAAGGTATGCAAACTCCAGCGATTCATTTATGGGCTGGTGCAAGCATCTCGGAGTTGGACCATTCGCTTTGATGAGATGATCAAAGCGTTTGGGTTTATGTAGACTTATGGAGAAGCCTGCGTTTACAAGAAAGTGAGTGGGAGCTCTGTAGCATTTCTCATATTATATGTAGATGACATAATTTTGATGGGAAATGATATAGAACTTTTGGACAACATTAAGGCCTACTTGAATAAGTGTTTTTCAATGAAGGACCTTGGAGAAGCTGCTTACATATTAGGCATCAAGATCTATAGGGATAGATTGAGACGCCTCTTAGGTCTTTCACAAAGCACATACCTTGATAAGATATTGAAGAAGTTCAATATGGATCAGTCCAAGAAGGGGTTCTTGCCTGTGTTGCAAGGTGTGAAATTGAGCTCGGCTCAATGCCCGACCACGGCAGAA
This sequence comes from Triticum dicoccoides, assembly GCF_002162155.2. NCBI lineage: Eukaryota > Viridiplantae > Streptophyta > Magnoliopsida > Poales > Poaceae > Triticum > Triticum dicoccoides. The sequence continues at coordinate 585,509,243 of NC_041389.1, forward strand.
GATAGAGAACAGATGAGTGTCATCCCCTATGCCTCGGCTATAGGGTCTATTATGTATGCCATGCTGTGTACCAGACCTGATGTAAACCTTGCCGTAAGTTTGGTAGGGAGGTACCAAAGTAATCCCGGCATGGAACACTGGACAGCGGTCAAGAATATCTTGAAGTACCTGAAAAGGACTAAGGATATGTTTCTCGTTTATGGAGGTGACGAAGAGCTCGTCGTAAAGGGTTACGTCGACGCTAGCTTCGACACAGATCTGGATGACTCCAAGTCACAAACCGGATACGTGTATATTTTGAATGGTGGGGCAGTAAGCTGGTGCAGTTGCAAGCAAAGCGTCGTGGCGGGATCTACATGTGAAGCGGAGTACATGGCAGCCTCGGAGGCAGCGCATGAAGCAATATGGATGAAGGAGTTCATCACCGACCTAGGAGTCATACCCAATGCGTCGGGGCCGATCTCTCTCTTCTGTGACAACACTGGAGCTATTACCCTTGCCAAGGAGCCCAGGTTTCACAAGAAGACCAGGAACATCAAGCGTCGCTTCAACTCCATTCGTGAAAATGTTCAAGATGGAGACATAGATATTTGCAAAGTGCATACGGATCTGAATGTCGCAGATCCGTTGACTAAACCTCCTCCGCGAGCGAAACATGACCAACACCAGAACTCTATGGGTGTTCGGTTCATCACAATGTAACTAGATTATTGACTCTAGTGCAAGTGGGAGACTGTTGGAAATATGCCTAGAGGCAATAATAAAATGATTATTATTATATTTCCTTGTTCATGATAATTGTCTATTATTCATGCTATTATTGTGTTATCCGGAAATCGTAATACATGTGTGAATACATAGACCACAACATGTCCCTAGTAAGCCTCTAGTTGACTAGCTCGTTGATTAATAGATAGTCATGGTTTCCTGACTATGGACATTGGAAGTCATTGATAACGGGATCACATCACTAGGAGAATGATGTGATGGACAAGACCCAATCCTAAGCATAGCACAAGATCGTGTAGTTCGTTTGCTAGAGCTTTTCCAATGTCAAGTATCATTTCCTTAGACCATGAGATCGTGTAACTCCCGGATACCGTAGGAGTGCTTTGGGTGTACCAAACATCACAACATAACTGGGTGACTATAAAGGTATACTACGGGTATCCCTGAAAGTATCTGTTGGGTTGACATGGATCGAGACTGGGATTTGTCACTCCGTATGACGGAGAGGTATCTCTGGGCCCACTCGGTAATGCATCATCATAATGAGCTCAAAGTGACCAAGTGTTTGGTCACGGGATCATGCATTACGGTACGAGTAAAGTGACTTGCCGGTAACGAGATTGAACGAGGTATTGGGATACCGACGATCGAATCTTGGGCAAGTAACATACCGATTGACAAAGGGAATTGTATATAGGGTTACTTGAATCCTCGACATCGTGGTTCATCCGATGAGATCATCGAGGAGCATGTGGGAGCCAACATGGGTATCCAGATCCCGCTGTTGGTTATTGACCGGAGAGTCGTCTCGGTCATGTCTGCGTGTCTCCCGAACCCGTAGGGTCTACACACTTAAGGTTCAGTGACGCTAGGGTTGTAGAGATATTAGTATGCGGTAACCCGAAAGTTGTTCGGAGTCCCGTATGAGATCCTGAACGTCACGAGGAGTTCCGGAATGGTCCGGAGGTGAAGAATTGTATATAGGAAGTCCAATTTCGGCCACCGGGAAAGTTTCGGGGGTCACCGGTATTGTACCGGGACCACCGGAAGGGTCCCGGGGGTCCACTGGGTGGGGCCACCTATCCCGGAGGGCCCCATGGGCTGAAGTGGGGAGGGAACCAGCCCCTGGTGGGCTGGTGCACCCCCCTTGGGCCTCCCCCTGCGCCTAGGGTTGGAAACCCTAGGGGTGGGGGGCGCCCCACTTGGCTTGTGGGGCAAGCCATCCCCTTGGCCGCCCCCTTGAGATCCAATCTCTAGGGGCCGGCACCCCCAGGGCTCCTATATAAAGAGGGGGGGAGGGAGGGCTGCGCACCCCAGCTCCTGGCGCCTCCCTCTCCCTCCGTAACACCTCTCCCTCTCGCTGAGCTTGGCGAAGCCCTGCCGAGATCGCTGCTACTTCCACCACCACGCCGTCCTGCTGCTGGATCTTCATCAACCTCTCCTTACCCTTGCTGGATCAAGAAGGAGGAGACGTCTTCCCAACCGTACGTGTGTTGAACGCGGAGGTGCTGTCCGTTCAGCACTAGGATCATCGGTGATTTGGATCATGACGGGTACGACTCCCTCAACCCCGTTCTCTTGAACGCTTCCGCTCGCGATCTAAAAGGTTATGTAGATGCACTCCTCTCTCTCCTTGCTAGATGAACTCCATAGATTGATCTTGGTGAAGCATAGAATTTTTTTATTTTCTGCTACGTTCCCCAACACATACCTACCTATTTATGGCATTTCCATAGCCATTCCGAGATATATTGCAATGCAACTTTCCACCTTTCCGTTTATCATCATGACATACATTACTATTGTCATATTGCCTTGCATGATCATGTAGTTGACATCGTATTTGTGGCAAAGCCACCATGCATAAATTTTCATACATGTCACTCTTGATTCATTGCCCATCCCGGTACACCGCCGAAGGCATTCATATAGAGTCATATCTAGTTCTAGTTTTGAGTTGTAATTCATGAGTTGTAAATATATAGAAGTGTGATGATCATCATTATTAGAGCATTGTCCCTAAAGAAAAAAAGAAAGGCCAAAGAAAAAAAGGAAAGGCCAAAGAAAAAAAAGAAAAAGAAAAAACAAGGAAAGGCCAAAAAAGGCCAAAAAGAAAAAAAAAGAAAAAAAAGAAAAATGGGGCAATATTACTATCTCTTTTCCATACTTGTGCTTCAAAGTAGCACCATGTTCTTCATATAGCGAGTCTCATATGTTGTCACTTTCATATACTATTGGGAATTTTTCATTATAGAACTTGGCTTGTATATTCCTATGATGGGCTTCCTCAAAATGCCCTAGGTCTTCGTGAGCAAGCAAGTTGGATGGACATCCACTAGTTTCTTTTGTTGAGCTTTCATACATTTTTAGCTCTAGTGCATCCGTTGCATGGCAATCCCTACTCCTCATGTTGACATCAATTGACGGGCATCTCCATAGCCCATTGATTATCCTCGTCAACGTGAGACTTTCTCTTTTTTGTCTTCTCCACACAATCCCCATCATTATTCTATTCCACCCATAGTGCTATATCCATGGCTCACGCTCATGTATTGCGTGAAAGTTGAAAAAGTTTGAGATTATTTAAGTACGAAACAATTGTTTGGCTTGTTATCGGGGGTGTACAAGATGGGAGCATTTTTGTGTGACAAAAATGAAGCATAGCCTAACTATATGATTTTGTAGGGATGAACTTTCTTTAACCATGTTATTTTGAGAAGACATGGTTGCTTTGATTAGTATGCTTGAAGTATTACTATTTCTTATGTCAATATGAACTTTTATTTTGAATCATTTGGATCTGAACATTCATGCCACAATAAAGAGAAATACATTGAGAATTATGCTAGATAGAATTCCACATCAAAAATTCTGTTTTTATCATTTACCTACTCGAGGACGAGAGTAATTAAGCTTGGGGATGCTTGATACGTCTCCAACGTATCTATAATTTTTGATTGTTCCATGCTATTATATTACCTGTTTTGGATGTTTATGGGCTTTACTTTACACTTTTATATCATTTTTGGGACTAACCTACTAACCGGAGGCCTAGCCCGTATTGCTGTTTTTTGCCTATTTCGGTGTTTCGAAGAAAAGGAATATCAAACGGAGTCCAAATGGAATGAAACCTTCGGGAGCGTGATTTTTGGAACAAACGTGATCCAGAGGACTTGGAGTGCAAGTCAAGAAGCAATCGAGGAAGCCACGAGGGTGGAGGGCGTGCCCCCCCCCCCTATAGGGCGCGCCCCCTGTCTCGTGGGCCCCTCGGGCATCCACCGACGTACTTCTTCCTCCTATATATACCGATGTACCCCGAAACCATCAAGGGAGCCACCGAAAACCTATTTCCACCACCGTAACCTTCTGTATCCGTGAGATCCCATCTTGGAGCCATCGTCGGTGCTCTGCCGGAGGGGGAATCCACCATGGAGGGCCTCTACATCAACTCCAAGGCCTCTCCGATGAGTTGTGAGTAGTTTACCACAGACCTTGGGTCCATAGTTATTAGCTAGATGGCTTCTTCTCTCTTTTTGGATCTCAATACCATGTTCTCCCCCTCTCTTGTGGAGATCTATTTGATGTAACTCTTTTTGCGGTGTGTTTGTCGAGATCCGATGAATTGTGGGTTTATGATCAATTTTATCTATGAGAAATATTTGAATCTGCTCTGAATTCTTTTATGTATGATTGAGTTATCTTTGCAAGTCTATTCGAATTATCGGTTTGGTTTGGCCTACTAGATTGATCTTTCTTGCCATGGGAGAAGTGCTTAGCTTTGTGTTCAATCTTGCGGTGTCCTTTCCCAGTGACAGCAGGGGCAGCAAGGCACCTATTGTATTGTTGCCATCGAGGATAAAAATATGGGGTTTATATCATATTGCATGAGTTTATCCCTCTATATCATGTCATCTTTCTTAAAGCGTTACTTTGTTCTTATGAACTTAATACTCTAGATGCATGCTGGATAGCGGTCGATGTGTGGAGTAATAGTAGTAGATGCAGGAAGCAGTCGGTTTACTTGTCACGGACGTGATGCCTATATACACGATCATGCCTAGATAATCTCATAATTATTCGCTTTTCTATCAATTGCTCGACAGTAATTTGTTCACCCACCGTAATACTTATGCTATCTTGAGAGAAGCCTCTAGTGAAACCTATGGCCCTCGGGTCTATCTTTTATCAGATAAGCTTTCAATCTACTTTTATTTGCATCTTTACTTTTCCAATCTATATCGTAAAATACCAAAAATATATTTATCTTATCATATTATCTCTACGAGATCTCACTTTCGCAAGTGGTCGTGAAGGGACTGACAACCCCTTTATCGCGTTAGTTGCGAGTTCTTTGTTTGTTTGTGTAGGTTCGTGGGACTTGTGCGAAGCCTCCTACTGGATTGATACCTTGGTTCTCAAAAACTGATGGAAATACTTACGCTACTGTGTTGCATCACCCTTTCCTCTTCAAGGAAAACCACCGCAAGCTCAAGACGTAGCACCCCGTCCTGCGAGCCGCTGCTACACCGCCCCTTCGGGTTGTAGCGCCGCGACGTGCAGTCCCTGCCACCGCCTGAGGCCATCCCCGTGGCTGCACCGACCCGCGTTGCGCCACCCCTTTGGGTCGTAGCGCCTGGCCCCGTGGTCCATGCAGCAGCCCCGAGGTCTTTCTATCGTTGCCTGGACCCGCCTGCTGCCGCTGCGTCGCCCCTTTGAGCTGTAGTGCCGTGGCACGCAGTCCACTCCGCCGTTCCCGCGCGCCGATTTCCCGCGGATTGCGCTGCGCCGCCTCCTTTGGCACGGGAACGCCACTGTGCGCGTCTGTCTTCGTCACACTATCGGGTTTCTCGCCTACTTCGAGCACCACCGCCGCGCTCCTAACCTAGCCGTCGCCGCCGCTGCTACCCCCATAGCCACCGCCGCTCGTTCACCACTTTGTCTTCGTCCACCACTAGCTCGTCGCCAGCGTCGCCGTCATCTTCCCCAACCACTTCGTATACCCCGACCACCATTGGTGACATTGGCCCCACGGCGATTGGCGCCACAACCGTCGTCGAGTCTTCTTCTCTGCTGGCCCCTCTGACTCCTCAACATGGCGTACAACTCGTGCAGGTCCCTTGTCTACGCATGCCTGGTGCTAGCAACACCAATGTGTGCGTTCATCCACGACGTGTCACCGGGCCTGGCAAGCCTGGTGTGGCGCTTCATCAACTTCGTCTTCGCCCATCTATACATGCCCGATGCTGGCAACACCGACGCGTGCCTTTGTCTATGACGTGTCCTCGGGTTTGGCAAACCCGGCGCGATGCCTCGTCAACAACGCATTCTTCCCGGTGCACCACTACTTTGACACCAGTGCGCCCATGACTAATCAGCTCCTCCTTACACCCGCGGCTCCACGACGACTTCCTCGACACAGGCTACCCCAAGTCGACATCGACCACGGCATTCTTCGCATGGCTACCCTCGACCATAGCTGCACCACCCTAAGCTCTCGGCTACCTCAACAACGACACAAAGGGCTACCGCCTTGCTTGAGCAACCTCGTCGGTTTTCACTCCAGCCACAACTTCCGCGATGCATCGACCGTTACGACAGTGGGGGGATGTCCGTCGGCTTACCTTCAGATTCTTCTCCAGTCGCACCGTCTACGTCGCTCTCGTTGTGACTACGAGGGCATGTTGAGTATTATGATTATTAGGAAGTATGGGATAGACTAGGGTTTGGTCCTGCCTTGTCTTGTACTCCAAATTGGTCATTATACTCATATATATATATATATATGCCCACGAGGCTCAAGCAATAAACATCGATTCCACCAATTCCGTCTATCCCTTCTAACAGATAGGTCCCGAATAAGAGGGAATCGGTGGAAGGTCCTTGACGGATCCGAGGTCAACATCACACCCGGACCTGTTGTGCAATAACATCAATGATTTTGTTTTCCAGGTTTTCGGTATGGAGTCTTCGAGTTTGGTTTGGGGTGACGAGGCGGTGGCACTATCCCAGTCTAGGAATAATGTTCTCACCTCTCTCTTCTCATTCTGTTCATGTGACCGGCGGAGGGCTTGTCGAGCCGTGTCTCCGGCAGTTCTTTTGGGATCCGGTCGGTTCAGGTATTTGGTGGATCCGTCTGCATTCGGCTTGTGTTCGTGCTATTCGGAGTTTACAGGCCCTTATCAGAGTTTTCTTCTCTAGGGTGGCGATTTGCTTTGCAGATCGCGATCGCCAGCGTCTCTTGGTCTGCATCGATGACTTTTTGGCCGCTGTTTCTACAAACCCACGGGTTCAAAAAAGTTTGATTCGTCAAGGCGGGCGGAGGCCTAGACGACATTGAGCTATACTCATGGCGTGACGCCAGTGGGTGCAGGAGGAAGAAGACTTCGGCAACCCCCAAAAATTTGAATGTACTCCTTCCGATTTATATTATTTGCCGTTGTGCTAAATTATCAACAATTAACATAGATCGAAGGGAGTAATTTTATCTTTATGTATGAGTATGTTTGTAAGGATCTATGATACTACTTAATACTCCCAACCGGAGGTGCAACCCCCCCCCCCCCCTCCCAAGTCTAGAAAGGGCTTTTCTTAACTACTGCCAGAGCAAAAAAAGAAAAAGAAGAAAAAACAATGGACAAGAGTGCAGTGACAAAATAATGACTGATTGACTAAGTGACAGCACAAAAGTGATTCATATATACACTTCAGCATTTCTATTTCACCTGTTACAAAATATATGGCCTATAAGCTTTGTCCTAAGTTAGTTTCTTTTAAAATTTACCCAAATTTACGGGAAAAAAATTCATTTTTAATATTGAACAAATACAACATAAACACACTTCATAATGTATCTATGTCATTTGCTTCACTCGTGGGGGCCTCCTCGTTGTTCATCTATATGTCGGTTAGTGCAACACCCCCGCCCCTACCGGCAGACATCCTCAAAGTCCCTCTCTGGTGCCTCAACCATAAACCCTTACTCCCGGCTAAGGCTGTTAGAAACACAATCTGAATTGGATCGGAACCCTTAAGGTAGGATTGTAAATTGTAGGATCATAAGTAACAGAATCTTAATCGTAGATTCTATCAACTAGAATCAGAGAATCAGTCCAACAAATATGGATAAATTTGTAGAATCAGATGAAAAAAATCGCGATTATTGCAGCCTTGGTCTCTGCTAAGCTCCTCCTCATCTCCACCACCATCGGGCGGGAAAAAAAATCAGCGGAGTGCATTCACAAAATAATCGGCTGATGAAGCCCAACAATGTTCAGTTGAGTAAGTAACAGCAAAACGTGCTTATCCATGTGTTCCATCAGTTAGGTTCCACTTGCACATTGACAGAAGCAAGGAAAGAACGGGCCAGCATAGTGGGATATTAAGGTGTGCGTAGGGAACCAGCTGGTGGTGATCTTTGCCTGTGATCCAGGGCAGAGATGAATTCCTCCGCGCACCTAACTCCAACTTGGAAGTGATCAAGGTCAATCCACACATGCATGATCAATTATACTGTATGTATCATCGAAGTCACGAAATGGTAATCAAAGATGGTCTACTCGAAGACTAAAGCGCGCGGAGATTTGCTCATAGTCCTCAGACATATTAAATTGGACGACACGCAGAGCTGGACGAAATGTTCTTGTCGATCATGTTCCCTTCTCGTCAGGGCAAATTAAACCAGGCGAGGAACAAGTAGTAGTGCACTAGCATACGTAGTACCTGATGGAAATAGGAGTAGCTAAGTGTAAACGGGCTCAAAAAACACAGGCAACACGGCATACACCTGGTGGATGTGTCACCCAAGAATGCTACACCCGCTCGGTGAGCGGGGGTACGTGCGTGACTCCATGTGACAAAACAAACTGTTCGTCGCTCGGGTCGCGGTCGCCACACAGCGAGAGCCAGGGTGCCCTGGGCCTCCCAAACGATGTATAAATGGACCTACCGTTGCACACACAACACAAAGCACAGCACGAAAAGCACAAGCGAACCTGATTCTTCTTCTTCCAGATCAACCAGTCCAAGAAAAAGAGCCCGCCGTGGTTTTCTAGCTAATAATTCAACTTCCTGAGCTAGACATGGAGGCGGTGGAGTTGTCGGCGGTGGTGAGCTGCGAGTGCTGCGGCCTGGGGGAGGAGTGCACCGGCGAGTACATAGTCCGCGTGAGGGCCTACTTCGGGGGCCGGTGGCTGTGCGGGCTGTGCTCCGAGTCCGTCAAGTACGAGGCCGGCCGCAGCAAGCGCGCGGCGGCGATGGGCGTGGAGGAGGCCGTGCGGGCGCACATGGCCTTCTGCCGCATGCTCAGGCGCGGCGGACCCGCGGAGCGCGTCGCCGAGGGCATGTGCCAGATGCTTAGGCGGCGCACCGCGTGCGGAAAGTGCCAGGTGGCCATGCCATCGTCCTCGTCGCGGACGACGCCGGCGCCGGTGGCGCCGCTGTCGATCGGTTTCTGAATCTCTCATCGAGCCTTTGTCCAAGAGGACGCACGCACGGGCCGGCGGCGACCGCCCGCCTGCGTTGATGTCTGGCTCTTTATTTTCATAAGTGAATGCTTCGGCGTACGTCTTCCTCCTCGCCTCAGAGCGCAAGCTAGCTACCTATATAGTACTCCGGAAACTACGCACAAGTGTTGGAGTTCATTTCTATGTGTAAGTTTCTGTCGATCGATCCGATGAAACTTAATTACCGTACGAGGTTTAATTTGTGTATATACGAAGTTAAATCAAGTTCGATTAATCATCTCCCGAGGATCTTGATGAAGAAACCTATCGGCCGGCTTCTGCCGAGCTATTCTTGGCAGTCAATTATATATTAATCCATCGGTGCGATCGATCTGCTTCCAAATTCTTTCTTCTCCCCTATTGGTGGTGATGAGAATGATCTTGCTTGCTCTTGTTGATCGGGACGGTTTCTTTGCGCACCTCATTTTCTACCACGACGAGGCCATGGGCCTGTCGCCTTCCTCGTCTGTACGTTGTTTGCCGTATCTACCCTCTCAACACACGTGCACAAACATGAGGCCATCTTCAACAGGCGCACAAAAATTCCGCGCCCTAAAATAATTTTAGCGCGTCATTAGCACTTTTAGCGTGCCGGACCCAACATATCTAGTTTACCAGATGCCCAAACACGTGCGCCCAAAAAACACGCAGTGTAAATTATGAAGCGTGTGTAATCCGGCGCTTAAATTTGCAGCATGGGATAGCGTTTTTCAGCATGCACCTAACCATTTTTGTGCGCATACTATTTTACAGTTTCTGCTGGAGCTGTCCGGCACCCAAAAAATCTGAATTTTAGCGCGCGGAGTAATTTTTGGGCGCCTGTTGGATATGCTCTGAGAGGGTGATAGTGGCGCTCACCAGTGGAGAATTTTGCGTAGATAATGAAAGAAAGCTTCTCCCATGGAGAACGTGAGTCACCCGGAGATTTGTGTCCACTACAAGTTTATCTCATAGACGTACGTCCTAAATACAAAGGGAATCGTTCGGGTTCGGCGCACCGGCCGAACGCTCGGCCGGTCGCTTTCCCAGCTAAGCTCACGGGGCCACACACAGCTTTATCTCCCCATCCATCATTTTTACTTTGAGAAAGCTTATCCATCCTCTGCACTTCTCTTTCCTCATGCGTCGCATCTCTCCTCCCAAAATTCTAATCCGCCATGAAATCCATCCGTCCCTCTTTTTTCTTTGACTCCACGCAAGCGAGCTAGCCACTCCACTTAGCCAGGGCCGCCCCTTGAACCTTCCTCTTAGTCTATCTCCCCACGATTCATGGCCACAGACGGCGGCGCTCTTCCCGTGCTGGAACCGTCGCCGTGCTGGAACCGTCGACGCGCCGTGCCGGAAGCTCTACGGGTGGAACCGGTGAAGTAAATTGCTGGAACCGGCTACTTGATTTGCTACAAGAGAGGATTCAAGACCTTGCAGCCATGGTGGTGGAGGTATTTTTTGCTGCAACCCGCGAGCTGATTTGCTGGAACCGGCTACTGGATTTGCTGGATCCGGCGAAGTTTTTGTTGTGACCGGCGACGGCGACACATGTCTTTTTGTTGTAACCGCTATACTATTTTCCTGTCATCGGTGATTTGTTTTGCTACAACCCTTTCATTTTTTGCTACATTCATTCACCCATGGCGGTGTTTGTCCATGGCGGCAATGGCTTTCTTCTTCAATGGGATCGGCAAGCAATTTTTGAGACAACCGACAAGCAATTTTGCTTCAACCAGCATCTTTTTTTCTGGAACCTTTGGACTTTTTTGCTGGAGCCTATGTTTTTCCAGAGATGCAAAGCAATTTTTGATACAACCGGAAAGAAATTTTGCTGGAACCAGCAATTCCAAAGCTGCAACAACCGAAGCTTTTTTAGAGTCGTGACAGGTCACCGCGGCCAACTGCGACGGCCACCGCGGCGAGGCGCGCCGCAAGGTCGTCGGGGCTGCTCGAACGGCGGTCGGTGGGAGGGGGGAGGGCGGCGACCTGGTTAGCGAACTGGGGCGGCGACCAGTGCTCCAACCGGCGAGCGGCGACGGCGAGCGGCGACGGCGATGGCGACGGCGAGGCATGCGGTTGCGACAGCGCGGCGGTTAGTGCAAACCGGCGGTGCTTCGTGGTCGCGCATCCATGGCGGCCCTGGCGCTTCTCTCTGTGTGTGTTGGAGAAGAGGATAAGGTAAGAAAAAGGTAGAAGAGAAGATGCGATCGGACGGCCTCGCGCGGCTAGATCGGGCGGCTGGAGGTGGACCGGCCGAAACTTTCGGCCGGCGCACCAGCGCCCAGTGCTGGCCAAATACAAAAGCTGTGGCATGCATCTTAGCTTGACACTTGTTGGCTACCAAGGTAACTGCTTTTCTGAGAGATCCCAATCTAAGTATATTTAGAGCATTTCTAACCGACCGCCTATACTCTTCTTAGTGAAGTAAATTTGGCTTTTTACTCCACTAAATTTGGCCTAGCCGATCCCCTCTACGGCTTAGTGGAGTAAATATTTTATTCGATCCCTAAAAATCTGAGTATGTTTACTCCATCCTTACGCGGCTGAGTAAAATCGGCGCCTCTTCTCCCCCCACACCACCACAGGCGCGTCCCCGCCCCTCTGATGGCCGGACGTGGTGGCCACCGATCCGCATTTTGTCAATTTGAAAAAGTTATTATTATTTTAAACAAAAGCATTTGCAACATTTTATGAAAACAAGAACATTTTCTGAAATTGCAAACATTTTTTAAAAAGTCACGTTTTTTAAATTGCGAACATTTTTTGAAGGCAAGAACACTTTTCTAAATTGCAGAACAATTTTTGAACATGAACTTAGTTTAAAAAAGATAAAATGACATTGAAAAGGAAAAAAAGAAATAGAAAACAAAAAAAAGAAAAAGAAACAGAAGCAAACAGAAAAACTAGTAAAAGAAACAGAAAAACGGTTCAGAGAACCTTCTAGAAGGTTCCCAAAACCGTCTGGCTAGTTGCGA
>NC_041389.1:585523849-585530484 GCF_002162155.2 Triticum dicoccoides
CCATCTTATCTAATCAACACTTTAGCTCTAGATAAGTTTCACGTACACAGGAAGAAGATAGATAGCCAGCGTTACAGAATGGACGTAGACGCCTGCTCGAGCTCGACCATACGAACCGTGCGAGTGACGATAAGAGGCGAGAGGGGCGTCCCCTCCGTGGGCGGCCAATGGCGCGCCGGAGACACGGACGCATGGGAGCGGCGTCCACGGTCATGCGCCCGGCCGTGACACGGACGCGCTCTCCCACCCGCCGGTGCCTGCCGAGGTGGCGAGGAGAGGAGCATGTCGCTCCACGCCGCTCCCGGTGTGCTCCGAGCATGTCGATCACATGATCCAAAGGCTAGCCCGGACACGACACGACGCGACACGCATCGATCGATATCCAATCCCCCAGGCGGCCAGACATGATGCATGCACGCACTCGGGACAGCGTTCGGATCCCCGTCTTACAGCACCTAAAGCCCCGTCGATGGCTCGGCTCGGCTCGGCTGATACACAAAGCGGCACGATCGGTAAAAGTGGGACGGCCGATCCTCGACCGACATGGGTGGCGGGACAGAAGTAGTAGAACCGATCGATCAACACGGATCGACGCGCCGCGTCTTGCCTCTTGCCTCAAGGCATCTACGCGATCTGTTGTCCGGTGAAGATGCGTGGCTAGACAAACCGAGAGTCCTTTTTTTAACACAGACGTTAGCGCTCATACATACGCGCATACACTTAACTGTATGAACGCACACGCACATCTTACCCCTATGAGCACTTTTGAGAGACTGAGCCGGCATATAATCTTGAGATTTACGAAGTCATCGTAGGCACCAGGACTTGAATCCTGATGGGCTGGAGATACCACTGTTTCTCTAACCATCTAACCACACGCACCTGCAGGCTACTGCACAAGTATGTGGCTGTTTTAGCTTGCAAAGGAAACAAAAGTAGGGTGTATCTAGTTGGGGCCTGTCGATCATACCATGTCGTCGTGGAGGAGTACATGCATGTGCTGCGGATTATCATCAGAATTACCTCACAATTAGTTAGACGATGATAATGCTTCGCGAGAAAGGCGGGGGTGACCTAAGAGTATCTATAGGCGGACTTGTAAATCCGGTCATCAAACGTCCGTGGACGCGTCCGAGTGCACTGACCGGTCGCAACTTAAATTTCCATTCTCATAACCGGACACTTCAGTTAACAATACCTCAAATCCATAAAAATAATGCAACTACGTAAATGATGCATTACACACATCGTCCGGCTACTATATCAGGATATGCCATTGGACTATCAAAATTTGGCAAGTTCTACCTACATGCAAGCTATGTAGAAGATCATCCACGGCTGTCCTTGCACTTCCCGGTACCCTTGCCGTCGTTCTCGTGGAAGTAGTGGTCGAAAACGCGGTATGGATCGAGCCGGATCTGCTCATCACTGAAGCTGTTCGACCCGTTGCTGTCGTCCTTCTCCTTCTTGGGGGGCAGTGCAGCCATGAGACGGACCACCCGATCAGCTCTCGAGCGAGGGCGCGCGTGTTCCTCCGCTGCTGCTTCTTTACAATGCGGGTGCAGAAGGCTTCCTCCTCTGCGGCAGCGTGCCCCGCCCATCAGCTGCCATCAGCTGCCTTCGCCACCGCCATGTCGACAACGAGTTGGGCCTCGGCGACCCTCACCCTCCCCTTCCCATGGCGGGCACACCGGTCCCTGTAGGACTCATACTTCGGCAGACCGGTGATGGGGACAGGGTGATTGAAAGGATCTCGGGAGGACTGCGATGATCCAGTCCTAGAGGATCCGAGCGACCGATGCACCGACATAATGAACACACGCTGGACAGATCCTGCCGTCGGTCGGGCACAGTCCTCCCGGGAGCGGTAGAGTACAATGTGGATGGCCAATGCCTCGTCCAACCCGCACGGTACGACACCCCAGTCAACAGATTCGAACTATTCGGAGTCAGATCCGCTGCCCGCCATGCCGGAGATGGCCGGATGGGATCTTGGGTGGTGGAGTGGAGTGAGGGGGGAGGTGGTAGAGTGAGGTAGATAGGGTTTCGTCCAGGAAGCGGATGGGGTCGAATATATGTGGGTCAGGTGGGAAAGCGTGGGCCGGGTTCACCGTGGCGGATGCACCCGGTCGCGCCTAGGCATCCCCATATCCGCCCAATATTTGGGTTGGATATGAGGGTTGCCGATCAGCCCAGGCGTTTGAGGCCGGTTTGAGGCACCCATTTGGATCAGTTTGTTTTGACCGATCAGTGACCGAGCCGTCCGCCCGAGCGTACGAGGTGGGTTTGAGGCGCCCGGTTGTAGATGCTCTAACCCTAGTCGCCACCCGTGATTTGATCCCTATCGTTGTCGTCACGCAAAGCCCAAGTGGCACCGGCAACTAGAGAGATGCTGTATGGAGGATCTGGTGGGTTGTTGCGGGACGGGGATAATGATTCATGGTCGGGTTGCGGCTGTTAGCATGTGATGCTCGACGGCGGTATTTGTGATCTAGCGCAGTGATCTTCAACGGCAACACGGTCTGGCTAGGCCACCGGAGAACAGGGAGTCGGTGTATGGTCCTGGGCGATGGCGAGACCGACATCAGACCCAGAACTATCATGCAACGTCACTGGTGACTTTTTAAGGTTTCTTATGGAGTCTTCGAGTTTGGTTTGGGGCGGCAAGGTGGTGGTGTTGTCCCCATATAGGAATAATGCTCTCCCTACTCTTTCCCTGTTCTGTTGGTGTGTTTACCACCGGCAGAGGGCATGTGGAGCCGTGTCTCCGGCAAGTCTTCCAGGATCTGGACGGTTCAGTTATCCGGTGGGTCGATTCATCTGGATATGGCCGACGTTCGTGGTCTTTAGAGTTTACATGACCTTATCGGTGTTTTCCTCTCTAGCATGGTGATTTGCTTTGCAGGTCACAGTCATCGGTGTCTTTTGGTTGCATTGACAACTTCCTAGCTGCTGCTTCTACAAACTTCTAGGTTTAATAAGTTTGCTTCGTCGAGGTGTAGGCCTAGGCGACTTCGAGCCATGCTCACGGCGCGCCGCTAGTGGATGCAGGAGGAAGAAGAGTCCCCCGCTCCCAGAAATTTGAATGTTATTTTATCTTTTTGTATAGGTGTGTTTGTAAGGACTAGTGATACTTAATATATGACATGGATCCCTTTCGCAAAATAAAAGGTTAGAAGAGGATAATGACCCAATAAGGAAAAAAACCCTCTCCTTATAGGAGGAGTATCCTGATGGGGAACGAAGCATGAAAATCAAAAAAAATCCTATGAACACCCAAGATCTAATCTAGGAGATGCATAGCAACGAGAGGGGAGTGAGTCTACGTACCCTTGTAGACCGAAAGTGTTAGCGTACGTAACACGGTTGGTGTAGTCGTACTGTTCGCGATCGAAACCGATCTTGTGCGGAACAGACGACACCTCTGAGATTAGAACACACTCATCTCAATGGCATCCTCTCCTTGATCCAGCAAGTGCGGGAGAGGAGGTAGATTGGATCGGGGCCAGCCCAACGGCGAGGTGGTGTTGGTGTCAGCGAAATTCTGGCAGGGCTTTGTCAAGTGCGTACAGGAGAAACGTGACAGGTGTTGGGAGAGGCAATGGGCAAGGGCGAAGGGATGGCTATCCCCATGTGCCTCCCCCTTCTATATACAGGCTAGGGGCAGGGGAGGGCGTCCAAAACCCTTCTAGGGCCGTCCAAAAGGGAGAAATCCCTTTAAACTTGGAGATAAAATCTTATCTATAGATTCAACCCTTTAAATTCTGAAATCATGTAAAGATGACCGAGACACCTCTCCGGTTAATAACCAATAGCGGAACCTGGATGCCCATATTGATTCCTAAATATTCCACGAAGATCTTTATCGGTTGAACCACAATGTCGGGGACTCAGTTAATCCTGTATACAATTCCCTTTGTCCAGCGATATGCTACTTGCCCAAGTTTCGATCATCGGTATCTCCATAACTAGTTAAATATCGTCATCGACAAGTCTCTTTACTCGTTCCTTAATACAAGATCCCGTGACTAAACTCATTAGTCACATGCTTGCAAGCTTCTTGTGATGTTGTATTAACGAGAGGGCCCAGAGACATCTATTCGTCAAACGGAGTGACAAATCCTAGTCTTGATCCAGGCAGCCCAACAAATACTTCCAGAGGTACCTGTAGAGTATCTTTATGATCACCCAGTTACGAAGTGATTTTTGATAGAACACAAATTATTCATCTGGTATTCGGGAGTGGCATGATCTCATGGTCTAAGGAACAGATACTTGACATGAAGCTGTAGCAAATAAACTGAGCGATACGATCTGATGCTAAGCTTATGGTTGGGTCTAACCATCACATTATTCTCCTAATGATGTGATCAAATCATGTCTATGGTTAGGAAACCTTGACCATCCTTGATCAATGAGCTAGTCTAGTAGAGGCTCACTAGCTAGGGACACAGTGTTGTTTATATATATCCACACATGTATTTAAGTTTTCGATCAATACAATAATAAACATTTATCAACACATCCCTCCAAGTCTAGAAAGCAAGGGCTTTTCTTAACAACTGCCAGAGCAAAAAAGAGTGCAGTGACAAAATAATCGCTAACTGACTAAGTAATAGCACAAAAAGTGATATCATACTTCCAACATATATGGCCTATAAGCTTGGTCCTAAGTTTCTTTTTAAATTTGACCAAATTTATTGAAAAAACATCATTTTGAATAAGAAAATACAACATAAACATACTCCATATTTTTTTTAGAAAAGGAGGATGACCCCCGGCCTCTGCATCTGGGAGATGCATACGGCCACTGTATTGATTATTCTCAAGGACCTTACAAAGTATTACAACAATGTGCCTGAATCCACCATCTTGGCAACATATGCCGCTACTCCTATCCAAAATGATGAAGGGGTGCTAGCTGGGCCACTACCCAGACCACTCACCTAGGCCTAACATCAAAACCCGGAAGCCGAAACACATTTGGAAGCCCCAGCCGAGCCACATACCCGGTCTGGGGCACAATCCGGTCAGACGCACTCGTGTGTCGTCGCCGCCACCTTCCAATACTTCACCATAAACTCTTAGTCTCGGCTAGTGCAAACCGTGGCCCCTCCCAAGTAGACATCCTCAAAGTCCGAGGTAGATAGCTATCCCTGTTGCCTCAACCATAAACTCTTAGTCTCGACTAAGGTTGTCAGAATTGCAATCTGAATTGGATCGAAACCCTTGTGGTAGGATTGCAAATTGTTGGATCCTAACTAACAGAATCTTAGATCCTAGATCTATCAGAACCGTAGAATCGGTCCAACAAAATGTAGTTAAACATGTATAATCACAAAGACAAAATCATGATTCTAACAACCTTGGTATCGGCCAAGCTCCTCCTCATCTCCACCGCAATGCATACACAAAATCAATGGAGAGTGCATACACATAATAATCGGCTGATGAAGCCCAACAATGTATACCTAAGCCTCTATTCCAGGCAAGGTTTTTGCCATGAGGTTCAGCCACTTGTGTGAAAAAGACCTATGGTGAATTTCGCATGTGACACGTGCTATTAGTTTGGTACCTGGTGGTGTAGAATTGCTTTGTGGATTCAGGGTTTCGTTTCAAATTTTTTGAACTGGTGTGGCACTCTGTTAGGTTGGTTTAGCATTTTTTCATTGCATGTGGGCAGGCTGGTGTGGTTATTTTTCTTGTATGGGTCGTCTCAATTCGTTTGTGCCCCTGTTGTTGTATGTGCTGTCGCTTTCGGTTGTTTGAACGTGATCGTTTTGGCCTTACCATGCAGGTTTTAAAATTTTGCATTCCTTTGTTTGCAGCGTTCTAGCATGGAGTAGGTCGTCATGTGCTACAGTGCTCATACGCACGTGTTTGCGTTGCATGCATGCAGGCTAATTATGCGTTGCCGCGTGGTAGATTAATTGCCATCATGCAGCGGGATCCGTGTTGTGAGTGTCCAGTGAGACGGTCGACCAATTGGAAGCGACCAGGAGATTTGCACTTGCCTCCATAAGCAAGACGAGAGGAGGCATGGGCGGCATCATGCAACGGTCGACCAATTGGAACTGATCGGCAGAATTGCACTTGCTTCCAGAAGCAAAACGACAGGAGATATGGGTGGAGCCATGCAGTTGCCGGTAATATGAGTGGCCAGCGGTGATCGGTTGAAGCGGTTCGGTTGCGCCGCCCGGATTTCTTGCACGGTGTTCAGTCTGTCATTTTCACCGTACAAGTTGTCGCTGCCGCTTTGATCGTTCTTTCCAGAGCATGTGCGTCCCTGTCCGTTGGTGCTGATCTTCTCGTGTTTTCTGTAGTTGTCCCACATGATATGGGGCTATAAATATGCTGCTTTCCCTCTTGTGCTGTTGCATGTGGTTTCATTTCTCTCCTACTGCTCGATGGTTGCTACTTCATCCAGTCGTGATGGTTTGCGTCGTCCTGGCCGGCCTCGTGGCTTGCGTGGTCATACGGTTGTTCGTCGCGGTGGTTCGGGTCGGTGTGTTGCTTCTACTGATTCGCCGGATAGGCCTGCATTTTCTCATCGTCGTCCGTTTTGTCGGCTTGGTCGTCGTGCGTGTGGGTCGCCTTCTTCATCTGCTTGCTCCGTGCCATCTTCTGTTTCGGTG
>NC_041389.1:585530628-585531217 GCF_002162155.2 Triticum dicoccoides
ATATTGATATGCTATCTGGTTTGTCTCTTTTCTTTTTCGTTCGTTTGGTTTTTGCTGACATTGTGTATCAAATGTTGTGATTTGTTGTTGTAAGCAGGTAGTCGTGACTCTGTTGCCTCTTGCAGGGAGGAGATTCGTCTGGGCAAGCGCCATGTTGATTGTTCTCTTGGTTTGTGTTTTTGGCACGATGAACTTTCATTTTTTTTTCCTGTTGTTTACCGTTGTTTAATTATGTGGTTCATTTTGTATATACAGATGTATCTTTCTGCGGGTCGGATATGTCTGGGCCTAATGTTGTTGCTGTTGCTGCCTCTTTGCCTTCTATAGACTATGGTAACCTGACGTTTTTTTTGGTGCATATGAGGATCTGTTGCATGTGGCGACCGTTCATGTGTGTGTTTTCGTCGGTTGCACGTTGTGGTGTACAAAGTTACAAAAAAAATGCTGTTTGTGTTAGATGCACCTCGTGGTGCAGAAAGTTGGAAACAAAATGCCCAACCACCACTGCTGGGTCCGTACTAGCTTACATGACGTACCCAAATCAAGCGCAATGGCGACTCGGGCAGCTGATCGAGCTGATGAACGGACC
>NC_041389.1:585531304-585550737 GCF_002162155.2 Triticum dicoccoides
TCCTCGTGCCCTCCCGCTTCCAAGGTGGGACTAAACGGTGATGCTGTTTCGCGCGGGTGAGGGGAGGGGCTGTGGGCCGGCGGAGTAGAGCGAGTGGTGGTGTGCTTCTATTGGGCCGAACTGGGCCAGCTGGTGACAGTGTTCAACATGGCCTGGTGAGTTCTGCAGATGTTTCGCGTGGTGCAGTTTTCATGTTAGGTGCACCCTGTGGCGTACCCTCGCGTTTGCATGCATGGCGCATGCACGTACGCTCGGTGCTGTTACGTGCACCCCGTGGTTCGTCCGTGTGTTTGCGTGCATCGTGCATGCATGTACGCTCGGTGCTGTTACGTGCACCCCGTGGTTCGTCTGTGCGTTTGCGTGCATGGCGCATGCATGTGTGTCCGTTGTCGTCGGTGGGGTGTGTTTTGGATACGATCGAGTCATTTGATCTGTGTTTTTTTTTCTATCTTGGTTGTACCAAATTTTTGTAGCTGCCGATAGTTTTGTTTCAAGTGCTGATATTTTTGTATCTGCAGATGGATTTGTTCCCGGTGCTGACGAGGCAACCGTTGCATCTGGTGCTTCATATTTTTCTGATTGGTTGCGTCGTACTTCGGTGGTTACTCATCCACGTGTTGTTCCGCTTCGATGTGCGGGTCCTTCTCTTCGACCCGTTCCCTCAGGTTGGTTGTTACGTACATGTGATTATGTTACAAAATTAAAATATTTGTACTAATTCACATATTTTTTCTTTTCCATTTTCCTTTTTAAGTTCTGCCTACGCCGGTTGTCCATGCTGCCGATAGTGATCGTGCTCGACACAAGAGGAAATTGATTCGATCATATCGGTCTGGGAGGAGTAAAGGTTTGTGCTTCTTATTTGTTATTCTACTTAATTTTAATGTTGTTCATGCTGTTTTCATTGGGGAGTGTAATTTTTTTTTCTTGTGTAGTTCGCGTGCTGGGACTCCCTATCCCGAAGGATTTGGTTCATCTCCTCAAGAGTATGGCGATGTGTAATTATTTTTGCATTTTAGTTGTACGTAGCGTGAAATTATTGGTTTAGTAAATATGTTGTTATTGATGCAGCTGTCCAGAGGGGCCGTTCGTATTATGGCAGTTCGGATCTTACATGTCAGTGGTGTGGGGATTTTTATTGGTTTCGTGAGGGCTCAACTTATCACCGGGCGTCTACTATCCGAAGACCTGTTTATATGGGTTGTTGCCGTAGTGGCAAGGTTTCTTTGCCGAAGTTCCGTTTTTGGCCTTCTCCATTGGTTAGATTGATACGGTTTAATGGAGACGTGATTTCTAATAGGTTCATGCGGTTGATTAGGCAATATAATTCAATGTTCTGTTTTACATCCTTGGGTGCTCATATTGATAACATTATCAATGTTGGTGGTGCTCCCTACGTGTTTAAGATGAATAGTGTAAACTTTCTATATTTAGTTACTTTCTACATGATTGCAACCCAATATTGGTTTCTAAATAATATAAAAAAAATCCACACAGAACATAAGCTTAATATGTAAACTTTTCTATTGATCATTTTACAGCTTATGGTTTCTCGTGTGCACAACGAAAACCAACCTTCGGCATTCAAGGAATACTTCATCTTGGATGATTATGCTAAACGGTTAGAGAGGGTGCTAACAACCTGAAGCCTGCCAAATTTAGATGTTGTCCTTGCATCGATGAGATCTTGTGAAGCACCAATTTCTAATCCGCCGCATATGCAAGCGATTCACTGAGTACTAAATAAATATTGGTTCACCTCGGTGTGATATCTATCGGCCATTCTTTGTAAAAAAGTATATAATCGCCAAGGAAAACAACAACATATCTATATTACATGATACCCTTAACATGTGACTAGGTCAACAAGCACAAAGAAGAAAAACCATGAAATCAGCAACATGAGACCATGAAAATAAGAAATAAAAATAAAAATAAATGAAGGAGAACAATATGATATCTCCTTGGTAGCGCAAGTAGAACACTACCAAGAATATATGTCTCCAGTGGCGAAAGGCTAAAAAAATTGAAAGACAACAATATGGTATCTCCTACATAGTTTCAGTTAGAGCACTATCAAGCATATTTCCCTCCAGTGGCAGAGCCACCAGTGCCTCGAATAATCACCGCTCGGGCAACAGCGTCATGGAGATCATCTAGAATCATTGCAGATAGAAGCATAGAGAAGCCAAGTAATGCTGCTAGCAGCCAATTATGAGAAGTAGGATCAACTCTGAGCTCGCGTCCTCCATTGGAGGCATCTTCTCGGTCTTTTGTCACCGGATGAAGAAAAGAGGTGAAAGTTAAGGAAAAGGAATGAGGTACGTTGTGGGATGGACAAAAAAGAGGAGAGTATGTGGTTATTTTTATAGCCCGAATTCGGTGTACGATGGACGAAGTTTACCAGCACCCCTCGCTGGTGTTCAGGAGACGAATCTGCGATCAGTGCCGACATGGTACTGGTCCCTGAGGTGACTGCTCGCTCTATCGGTAGCGAGCACGCCTCACACTACCATGGTACTGCCCTAGATGCGCTATGCCCTAGATGGTACAAGTGGGAGGCGTGCAGGAAAGCATGCGAGCCTGGTATTCAGGAGGCGAATCTGCGAGCAGTGCCGAAAAGGTACTGGTCCGTGAGATGACTGCTCGCTGTATCGGTAGCAAGCACGCCTCACACTACCATGGTACTGCCCTAGATGCGCTATGCCCTAGATGGTACAAGTGGGAGGCGTGCAGGAAAGCACGCGAGCCTGGTATTCAGGAGGTGAATCTGCGAGCAGTGCCGAAAAGGTACTGCTCCGTGAGATGACTGCTTGCTGTATCAGTAGCAAGCACGCCTACTCTATGCGCTAGATAGCACAAATGAGAGACATGCAAGAAAGCGAGCGAGGGAGAAGTAGATGAGACTTGACGAAGAAGTTCATCGCCCCTTGTAATGTGAAATTTATTTACAATCATGATTAAAAAGACTTGTGCCTAGCCCAATTCTTTTGTGGATTTTGATATGTGTATGTATCTTTTTGATTTATGAATTGATCATCGGAGGGGGGGGTGCGTAATAATATGTTTTCCAGTGCTCGATCATCGGTGTTAATAAGGCGAACCTATGAGAAATATAGCAAAGACGCCTCGCACTACCGTGATACTGCCATAGATGCTCTATGCATTAAACGCCACAAGTGGGAGACTTGCCAAAAGTGTGCCACATAGAAGAGGGATCAGACACGAAAAAAAAAGCGTCTGACAATAAATCTTAGGTTCACCATATGAGATTAGGGGAGAGTTGCTCAGTGGAGTGTAGCAAGCAAAGATTTAAAATCTGAAAACAAATCGCTCTCTTTTGCATTTTCCAAGGATCTAGCTAGCAATTATTCAGTTGCCTTTCCAACAGGCATAGATACTAATTAATTTTATTTTTAAATAGAGGATGAGAATGGAGTATATATGGTCACTACAAGGAATACAGCGTATCAAATAGTTGTTCGTCATTTGTACTTACATCAAGTTTAAAAAGTTTTGCTATGTTTTAATTCTTTTCCATGAATTAAATTATATTCTCGATTTATTATGTAATTTTTCATTCGTAGTAATTATTTCAATTTAGGCTGGACCAAAAAGAAAACATCCCACTTTACTTCAAGTTTCTGTCCACTCAATATTTAACATTCTGATACAGCCCATACGGTCAACTTTTGTTGGCCCATATACACTATGCATGCATTTGAGTGGTGCACTATGTCATGATTTTTTTGCCACCTATCAATTTATATGATTACACTAGCTTACACTGTTTATCTTATCAATTGTATGTAGTACAAACCTATAGACGGGCGCGGCGTGCCGCCGCGTGAGATTTGCTAGTAGTTGACTAAGTAACAGCAAAACGTGCTTATCCATATGTGCCATTAGTTAGGCTCCACTTGCACATTGGCAGAAGCAAGGAAAGAGCGGCCGATATAGTGAGATATTAAGGTGTACGTAGGGAACCAGCTGGTGCCGATCTTTGCCTGTGATCAGAGATGAATTCCTCCGCGCAATTAGCTCCGACTTGGAAGTGATCAATGTCAATCCACACATGATCAATTATATGTATCATCGAAGTCACGAAATAGCAATTTAAGATGGCCTATTTGAAGACAAAAGCGCGCGGAGATTTGATCATAGTCCTCAGACAAATTAAATTGGACGACAAAAAGAGCTGGACGAAATGTTCTTCTTCTGTTCTCTTCCCGTGAGGGCAAATTAAACCAGGCGAGGAACACGTAGTTCACTGGTAAACGTAGAACCTGATGGAAATAGGAGTAGCTAGCATAGTGTAAACGGGCAAAAATATAGGCAACAAGGCATGTACTTGGTGGATGTGTCACCTGGCCGGCCGGTAAGCGGGGTACGTGAGTCCATTGTCCATGTGAGGCGAGAGCCAAGGTGCCCTGGGCCTCCCAAACGATATATAAACGAACCTACCACTGTCTGCACACAAGCGAAATTTGTGGCATGCCAACTGACAAAGCGCCCGGATGACTTCTCGGGTGCATTCTATCGTACTTGCTGGGATATCATTAAAGAGGATCTGCTCCTTGTCTTTCAGAGGCTGTTTAATCTTAATGCTCAATCACTGCACAAAATAAACGATGCATTAATTGTGCTGATCCCAAAGAAAAAGGATCCGGTGGGGATTGGAGACTACCGCCCAATCAGTCTAATACACAGCCTTATGAAGGTCATCATGAAAGTTCTTTCTAGGAGATTGTCCCCAAGGCTGCCTGCACTAATTTCTAAATACCAAAGCGCGTTCATCAGCGGGCGCTGCATACAAGAAAACTTCATCTATGTACCACACCTAGCGCAACACTTTCACCGAGCACATGTGCCCTCAGTATTGCTCAAACTTGACTTGGCAAAGGCTTTTGACTCGGTGTCCTGGCCGTGCATTCTGGACATCATGAGAGCTATGGGTTTTGGGGCTCGTTGGTGTGAATGGATTGCCCTAATCCTCTCCTCCTCCTCATTGATGGTCTTGGTTAATGGTGTGCCAACGGAACGAATCTGGCACAAGTGCGGGTTCAGGCAAGGCGACCCACTCTCACCGTTCCTATTTATCATCGCCATGGAGCCTTTGCACAGAATTTTTGACATGGCAAAAGAGCAAGGCATGCTCCCTAAGCTTCGCGGCCGAGCGGCCACAATGAGAACATCACTTTATGCGGATGACTTGGCCCTCTTTGTAAACCCAATACAAGACGACATGAGGATGGTGGGCTACATCTTAGAAACCTTCTAGAAAGTAACTGGCCTAAAGACCAATTATGCGAAGAGTGTCGCATTGCCAATACGGTGTGACAACTTGGACCTACAGGAGGTGTTGTCTCCACTAGGAGTACCCACTGCACGTTTCCTTGCACCTATCTTGGGATGATACTCTCCATCAAGAAGCTTCAGAAGATCCACTATCTCAATTTCATGTCAAAAGTTGACACAAGGATGGCCGGTTGGAAAGGAAAACTCATGTCAAAAGGAGATAGGTTACTTCTCGCAAAGGCCGTCCTACAACCCCTCCCAGTGCATATGCTATCATCTCAGAAACCCCCAAAATGGCTGCTCAAATGGCTCGATCAGCGCACACGGGCTTGGTTCTGGAACGCGAAGGATAAGTGCAATGGAGGGAACTGCAGAGTCAGATGGGATGTGGTATGCCGACCAAAGCAGCTAGGTGGGCTTGGCCTGCAGGACATGGAAAAATTTGCACGGGCTCTTAGGTTGAGATGGATTTGGATCAGATGGACCACATCAAAAATTCCAATCATTGGCGCATATGGCCCTTGCGATGATGAGGACTTCGCTGTCTTTGCAAGCGCCACGCGAGTTACCATCGGTGATGGCAAGACTGCGCTGTTCTAGAAAGATGCGTGGCTGGACGGCATGGCGCCACGGGATGTTGCGCCAGCATTGTTTGCTGCCTCTTCACGGAAAGGAAGAACTGTCTGCGATGCTCATTTATGGGATAATTGGCCGCATGATCTCGAGCGACAATGGCAAGATGAGATGACTGAAGAACTCATTCAGCTATCTGCATTATTGGAGCAAATCGTGCTAAACCCCTCTGTTAGTGACTCTATCACCTGGAAGCTGACCAACGATGGCTTATACACATCCAGCTCAGCCTACCACTTCCAGTTCGAGGGGATGGTCAAATCCGATATCTACAGCACAGTATGGCGAAGTTGGGCTCCTGCCAAATGCAAGCTTTTCCTCTGGATGGCCATGCAACACAAAATCCTCACTGCGGATGTGCTTCTAAGGAGAGGATGGGAGAATAATTATTTTTGTCCATTATGCATGCGTTGTCTAGAAACAGCCGTGCACCTTCTTTCTGAATGTTCTTGGTCTCGAAAGGTGTGGGAGGCCATTGCCACAATGGCAGGACAACGATCATTGTTGCCCTCGACATGGAGCATGGAAGCTACTTTCGTCGAGTGGCTACAGGGACTTAATAACCAATGCACCGATGCAACTCGAGCAAAAGGTGTGAAGGCGCTAGCAACTTTAACCTGTTGGGAAATTTGGCTAGAACGCAACAGAAGAATCTTCAACAAAAAGGAACAACTAGTGCTGACGATCATAAACCGAATCCGAGATGAAGCTGCAATATGGAAACTAGCAGGTTGCCCAATCCCGTTTGACCCAGGCTGAAATATTAGATGGTAATCCTATTTAGTTGCCTAGCAAAGCCGGTAACTGCTGTCTCCAGGTTTTTTGATTCTGTAACCTCGGGTCACTGACCTATCGTTGTACTTGGCCATCGGCCTTACTTCTGCTTAATGAAATCACAACAGCTCTCCTGCCGTCTTTCAAAAAAAAATTGTCTACACACACCACACAAAGGACAAAGCAGAGCCCACCGTGGTTTTCTAGGTAATAATCCAACTTTCAAAGTTAGAGATGGAGGTGGTGGAGCCGGCGGTGGTGGTGAGCTGCGAGTGCTGCGGCCCGGAGGAGGAGTGCACCGGCGAGTATATCGGCGGCGTGAGGGCTTACTTTGGGGGCTGGTGGCTGTGCGGGTTGTGCTCCAAGTCCATCAAGTATGATGCAGGCCGCAGCAAGCGCATCGAGTCCATGGGCGTGGAGGAGGCCGTGCGGGCGGACATGGCGTTCTGCCGTGTCAAGCAGACCTCGACGCCACTGGCTCCGGCGATCACCGGAGATGAAAACGAAAGTGGGTGCGAGAGAGAGAGACCTTTTGCGCTACCAACTACTTGCAAATTTTCTGCTTCTTCTCTTTATTCAGAGTTTGCAACTGAAAACCACAACGGAAACGCGGAGCTCGTGCGAGTAGTGGACACCGCCATCCTAGCGTCCCTGATCGTGCACTTGTGGACACCGCCATGGCGCCTTGATCGTGCACTTGTGCCATCCCATGATCGGGTCAGGGCACAGGTAAAACTTCTAACTAAACCGAGTCGCAGCTCAGGTTATCTCACGAAAAAGAAACTACTGACGAAACTGAAAAAATCGACACCTAAAACCCTAAACATGAACGTGAAGTTTACCCAACAATCACCCCCTAAACTAATCGTTCAGGGAGTCTCCTCGATCATGCCGATGCTTGTGCGTAGCTGCTGCAGTCGAACACGGCCGAGGGGCTTGGTGAGCATGTCTGCAAGCTGAACCTCTGTTGCAACATACTCGAGTTCAATCTTCTTCGCCTCCATGCAATCTCTGATGAAATGGTACCTGAGCTCGATGTTCTTCTATCTGTCGTGCATCACAGGATTCTTTGCAAGAGAAATTGCGGATTTGTTGTCGACCTTGAGTCTTACTGCCTTTTCTTCAACTTCTCTGAACTCACCGAGCAAGCGCGCGAGCCAGATTCTTTGGCAAGCCATTGTTGTTGCTGCGGCGTACTCTGATTCACAGTTGGAGAGTGCCACAATCTTCTGCTTCTACGACTACCAGGTTATCACCCCTCCTCCGAGCAAGAACAGGGTGCCGAAGGTGCTCTTGCGCGTGTCCACGTCGCCGCCTAGGTCACTGTCGCTGTACCCGATGAGTTCAGGCTCACCATCTCCTCTACCGTACTTGTTGCCCAGATGCAGAGTGCCGGCGATGTACCTCAAAATATGCTTGACGGCGGTCCGGTGCTCTTCAGTTGGTGCCTCCATGAAACGTGAAACGTACCCGGCCGAGAAGGTCAGGTCAGGGCGTGTGTGCACCAGGTAGCGCAGGTTGCCAACGACGCTGCAGTACTCCGGTTGCGTCCACTGGTGGCACTGTGCTCTCTTTTGATAGCTTGAAATGGGGCTCCATGGGGGTGTGATAGGGTTTGCAGCCAGCCATGCCACTCTTCTCCAGGAGTTTCCATGCATACGCGCTCTGTGTAATGACAATGCCATCCTCCCTCCGCTTCACTTCAATTCCAAGATAGAAACTCAGCAGGCCTAGATCAGACATCTTGAACAGCTTCTGCATCTCTCCTTTGAACTTGGTGATCTCCGCTGCGTCTGATACAATGATCACCAGGTCATCCATGTACACGCCCACGATGAGGCGTGTGGTCGTCGTGCCCCGCGCGTACACCGTGTGCTCTGACGGGCAGCGCGTGAACCCCAGCTTGCTCAAACAGGTGTCCAGCTTGGTGTTCCACGCCCTGGGAGTTTGCTTCAGAACGTATAGAGCCTTGTTCAGGTGTAGGACGAGGTGCTTCTTGCCGGCAACGACAAACCCTGGCGGTTGCTGCACATAGACTTCCTCCTGAAGTTCGCCGTGCAGGAATGCCAATTTGACGTCCATGTGATGAACGGCCCAGCCCGTGTTCGTCGCGAGCGCTAGCAGCACCCGTACTGACACGAGACGCGCCACTGGGGTGAACACCTCGTCGTAGTCGATGCCGTGCTGCTGTACATAGCCCTTCGCCATGAGCCGAGCCTTGTGCTTGAGCACATCCCAGCGTGCGTCCTTCTTTACCTTGTAGACCCACTTCAGGCCTATGGCACGGTGCCCTGGAGGGAGCGACGTGAGTTGCCATGTTTGATTGTCCTCGATCGAGCTCAGTTCTTCGATCATGGCTCCCTGCCAGCTCGCTTCTTGTTCTGCCTCAGTAAATGAGCCGGGCTCCTCAACTACCAGAAGATGGAGCTCCTCATCAGGATCATATGCCGGGCCGAAATCCAGCATGTTCTATAAGGTGCGGAATCGGTGCTCGCGCTTTGCATCGTCTACCGCATCGAGAACATTGTTGTTGAATGGCGTCGGTGGAGACACGAGTTCCACCCCTCCTGGGCTGGCAGACGCTGGAGTGGATGGCGCTGGAGTTGACGGTGCTGCAGACAACGACGCTGAAGACACAAGTGGCGTGGGCGGAGGCGAGGTGGCCGCACCCCCCACATCTGTCGCCCCTGGAGCTCTCCTCACAAAGTGTTCGACCATGAACGTGTCGGCGCCACTGAACGTGTTTACGGCGCCATCTTCATTTGCCTAGTCCTAGTGTGCCCCTTCGTCGAACACGGCGTCGCACGTGATGTGCACGCGCCCAGTAGCTGGATCATAGGCCCTGTAGCCCTTTGTACCGTGCTCATAGCCGGCGAAGATCATCGGCCGACTGCGATCGTCGAGCTTCTTCAGTCCAGGGCGCGTGCCCTTCACATGCACGAAACAACCAAAGGTGCGCAGGAAATGCACATTCGGCTTGCGTCCATGCCACGCCTCGAATGGTGTCATGCCGTCCAGGCTATTGGTGGGCGCGCGGTTCAGCAGAAACACCGATGTCGTGACCGCTTCGCCCCAGAACTCGCTGGGGACGCGCTTGGCCTTCAGTAGACTCCGGGCCATGCCCACCACTATGCCATTTCGGTGCTCCACCACACCGTTCTGCTGTGGCGAGTACGAGGCGATGAGGTGGCGGCTAACACCTACTCGGCGTAGTATGCCGTGAATGAGCCGGATGTGAACTCTCCGCCGCAGTCCGTCCCAGCATCTTCAGCTTCCGCCCTGACTCTGACTCCGCATGGGCATGCACGCGCTTTATCGATAATGCGGCCTCGTCCTTCGATGCGAGCAGCACAAGCCACATGAACCTTGTGGCGTCGTCCACCAGCAGGAGGAAGTATTTCTTCCCGCTCGGTGTTGCCGGCGAGATTGGGCCGCAAAGGTCGCCGTGCACAAGCTCCAGCCGCTCCTGTGCTCAGTGCTTGGCACGTTGTGCGAAGGACGAGCGCCGCTGCTTGCAGGCCAGGCATGCGTCGCACAGCTAGTCCACCTGCTCGAGCACGGGCATGCCGTGCACCATTTCCTGGCGCGCCAGCTTACGCAGGGCGTCGAAGTTGAGATGCCCGTAGCGCGCGTGCCAGGTCCACGCCGTGTCGCCATCGCTGTGCGTTGCAAGTCACACTGGCTGCACGATTCATAAGGCAACATAATACAGACGATTCGGTGCTCCCTGTAGCTTGGCGAGAAGACGATGCTCCCGATCACGCACAGCGCAGCCTCTCTCATCGAGCTGGCCCAGGCTGATTCTGTGGGAGCGCGGCGGCGGGATGTAGTACACCCCGGTGATCGAGCGGTGCTCGCCGGTCTTGCATGCCAGCAAAATGGTTCCCCTACCGCAGATGTTGACGACGGAGCCGTCGCCAAATTTGACGGTGCCGCTGACGGCCGTGTTGAGCTCGGCGAAGACTGCGCGATCGCCGGTCATGTGGTTGGACGCGCCCGTGTCCAGATACCACACGCCGTTCCTAGCGCCGCCGCTCCCCTCATGCCCGAGGTGAACCTGAACAGCGTCCTCGATGAGGTGTACTGGCATGGCGTCCACGGCGTCAGAGTTGAGGTCGAATAGCCCGCAGGTTTGCACCATCAACAAGCTCTGCTCCTCATCCTCGCCGCCGACCTGGACGAGCTTTGCCTGCTCCTTGGGCCAGGCCTTGCACTCGCGTGCCCAGTGCCCCGCCTGTTTGCAGTAGCGCAGATATCCTTAGACTTTTCCCCGCTGCTGGTGCCGCGGCCGGCGTTCTGGTGACGGCCGCACCCTCTGCCGCGCCCACAGCCACGGCCGTTGCTGCCGGACGATCCATCTCCTTCCCGCAGTTTCAGGCGCGCGAACCACTCCTCCTCCGTGAGAAGAAGTTTTCCACTGCCATCATCGCCGGTGGGAGCGGCGTCCAGCTCGTACCTTTCCCCGGCGGCCTTCAGTCGCCCGATGAGCTCCTCGAGCGCCAGAGTGTTGAGGTCGACCAGTGTCTCGATCGCACACGCCATCTACGAGTAGGCCTTGGGGACGATCGAGAAAAATTTGCGGACGACGGCGGGCTCGCCGATCTTGTCACCAAGCAGCTCAAGCTGAGTCACTAGAGAGGATAGGCGCATACCGAAATCGTCAATGCTCTCGCCTCGTTGAATTTGATCGCCTTGTACTAGCGACGCAGAGACGTCGCCTTGGCCTCACGGACGCCCGCCACACCCAGCCGCATCGTTTTGATCGTGCCCCAGGCGTCGTTCGCCGTGGCCTTGACGGCAAGCGTGGACACCATCTCCGGCGGCACCGATCGCAGCAGGCACTCCATTGCCGTGCGATCTGTTTCTCGCTCTGTGTTCCCGTCTTTGACGGCGACCCAGAGCTGGCGCACCTCCAGCATGACTTGCATCAGGAGGGCCCAGTCGGCGTAGTTTGTGCGCATCAGCATGGGCAAGGCCCCGCAGGTGTCGCGAACGACGCGCTGGTGTACGACCATGGCGCCACCGCCATTGTTCCCTGAATCCACCACACTCTTCCCGGGGCTGTCAGGTCCTGCCATCTCCACACGTGACCGAGCGAACCAGCTCTGATGCCAATTGTCAGGCAGACCTCGGCGCCACTGGCTCCGGCGATCACCAGAGATGAATACGAAAGTGGGTGCGAGAGAGGGAGAGACCTTTTGCGGTGCGAACTACTTGCAGCTTTTCTGCTTCTTCTCTTTATTTAGAGTTTGCAACTGAAAACCACAACGGAAACGCGGAGCTCGTGCAAGTAGTGGACACCGCCATCCCAGCGTCCCTCGTGCTTCGGCCGCCATGGCACCTTGACCGTGCACTCGTGCCATCCCACGATCGGGTCAGGGCGCCGCTAAAACCTCTAACTAAACCGAGTCGCAGCTCGGGTTATATGACGAAAAAGAAACTATTGACGAAACTGAAAAAATCGACACCTAAAACCCTAAACCTGAACTTGAAGTTTACCCAACATGCCGCATCTTCAGGCGCGGCGGCCCCGCGGAGCGCGTGGCCGAGGGCATATGCCAGATGCTTAGGCGCACCGCATGCGAGAAGCAGCTGGCAACCTCATCGTCCTCGTCGCGGCAGACAGCCCCGGCCACGGTGGCGTCAGAGTCCGGGCACCACCGCACCTCGGTGCCGTCCGCCTGAGTTGATGTCTGCTTCTTGCGACGAGGTGATGCTTCGGACATACGTCTTCCACGCCACAAGCTAGCTAGCTATGCCTATATGCATGTGATATGTAGTACATATTTTGTTTTGAATCTATTCCGGAAAATACACACAAGTGTTTGATGGAGTACTATATACGAGGTTAAAGATCAATTAATCTTCACATGAGGATCTTGATCTACCCAACGACCGAGCAGCTGTTCTTGGCCCAAATCCTTTCGAGGTGTAATAATATACCGACTGGTGCAGTGCACATTCGATCGATCTGCTTGAAAGTTCTTTCCTCTTCCGTCAGAATGATCTTGCACTTGTTCTTTTGAGTTTTTTTATTTGTTTCTTTGCGCACCGGCTTCAGTTTTCGACCCGATCGACGAGACGAGGCCATGGCCGGGCCCGTCGGCTTCGTCGTATGTTGCTTTCGCTATCCTCGCCCTCAACACACGTGCAGAAACATGAGAGGTTGATACTGCTAGTGCATGCTCACCCATGGAGAATTTTGTTTAGATAATGGATGGAAGAAAACTTCTCCCGTGGAGAATCAAATGCGAGTCACCCGAAAATTTGTATCCACTGCAAGTTTGTCTGATAGACGTACGTCCTGAGTACAAAAGCTCTGGCATGCTTGACACCAAGCTAACTACTCCATCCGTTCAATAATGTAAGACGATTATGATAATACTGTAGTGTCAAAAAAAACGTCTTACATCATGGGACGGAGGGAGTACTTTTCTCACGGGTGCCAATCTAATAAGTACTCCACTTAGCTTTCCTTCTGTGTCCCAGAAAAACTGCACAGTGCACACATGTATACATGAGCTCTTTTACAGTGATTGGGGCAGTACTCAGAGTGCTGCCGAGCACCGGCCCCTCTAATTTTTGTTAGCCGTCCGATTTCAGAGGATTAAAAATAATTAGATTAAAATAATTAGATTTAATTTGTTAATCCAAGAAGGGCATAACGATCCAGGATGAAATATTTTTTTCTACCGATCACCTGCACGACCAGAACCATGTCTAATCGATCCAGGTCGAGGTCAAGACCTTGTCCTCGCCCCCTTCACTGTCCCCGTCGTGCATGGCGAGAGGAATCAATTCACCGTCCTCGTCCTCGTCCTCCTCTCCTTCACTGTCCTCGACGTGACCGGCAACAAGAAGAAGAATAAGGCACCACATCCGCACCGGCGGAATCGGTGGCGACACTATTAATCTGGAGGAACTTGATGCCGACCAATCCCGTCTCTTCCCGTCTGCCATCCTAAGGTATGAATTGACTTGACTCAGATTCGTAGCCTCCTCTTCCTACTTAGTTTTGTCATCATCAATTTAGGTTTCCGTAGTGCATGCAAAATAATTTAGGTTTTTTCGTCATCGATGCTTAGTTTAGTAGTTTTTCAACGTTGATGCTCGGTTGGCCTCACATGTACAATGACCAAAGTTCAATATTCCACACAAGATTTCATACTGCCTTTTCATGCACTTGTTTTTGCGTGTGAGCTATTTTTCATCTACAACATGGATAAACAACAACTGTGCATTTTGTATGTTATATGCAGGAAGATATGGCGGATATAAGTGATGGGTGTATGTTTGAGCACTATCATATTGCTAACAGGATATTTCATAGTGAGGATGAAGATTATAGATTCTATAACAAATATGCTCTTTAGAAAGGTTTAAGTGTGCGGAGAAGCTATATTGAGTGGGATGGATCCAACAATCATATAATTTTGAGGAAAATTGCTTGCAGTCGTGAAGGGGTGAAGAGAAGCGCATGCAGAGGAAGATGGAAGATAGAAAGAGGAGGCCACGTAATATAACTCGTGTTAGGTGTAAAGCTAAATTGGTCATTGCAAGATAGGAGTAAATAGGTCGATGGTTTGTGAAGGATTTAATCGATGAACACAACCATCCTCTAGCCCCACGGGACCTTTCGTGTCTTTTATGTTCACGCAGAAGAATTAGCGATGAGCGGAAAGCAGACATTGCAGACATGAAAAAATGTGTGATCCGCGAACACCATATTTTAGATGTTTTGTGCATGCAATACGGTGGATATGATCAGGTTGGATGCATGAGGAGGGACATTTACAATTTCTGCCATGCTAGTAAGCAGGAATCAATCGCAACCGGTGATGCTCAAATGATGATCAGTCACATGATGGCGCAGCGAGAGTAGGATCCAGATTTTTTTCTTCAAGTACTTGCTTGATGAACTTGGCTGTCTAAAGGGACTGTTCTGGTCTGATAGTCAATCCCAACTTGACTACGAGGCTTTCAGAGACGTTATTGTTTTTGATAGCACATACAGAACCAATAAGTACAATATGCCATTTGTGTCGTTTGTTAGGTTGAATCACCACCACAACACTATTATTTTCGGATGTGGTATCATTTATCATGAAACAAGCCATGAATACAAGTGGATGTTGCGGAGCTTTTCTGATGCCATGGGACAGAAGAATCCGATATCTGTGATCACAGACGGGGACCCTGCAATGCAGAGTGCAATCAGGGTGGTCTGGCCTGACTCAAACCCCATGTTGTGTATATGGAACATTCAGTAGAACATTGTATGTCATCTGCATGATGACGCGGTAAAGGAGGAACTCAAATATTTCATATATGATTAATCTTCCATTGAAGAGTATGAGAGAAAATGGATAAAATTCTTACAACAGAATAAAGTAACCAGTGAGGAGTCCAAGCTGTATCAGATGAGAAAGTTGTGGTGTTCTCCATATCTTGAAGGGTGTTGTTTCCTAGGTTTGAGTAGTAATCAGCAG
The DNA here is from genome assembly GCF_002162155.2 of Triticum dicoccoides. Lineage (NCBI taxonomy): Eukaryota > Viridiplantae > Streptophyta > Magnoliopsida > Poales > Poaceae > Triticum > Triticum dicoccoides. The sequence goes on from NC_041389.1 coordinate 585,546,499, forward strand.
AATGAGAGCTTGAACTCTGTGTTACATACGCATCTTGAGGGTAAAATGATGTTGTTTCAAATGCTAAAGCACTATGAGTGATGCCTTGCGTCGTGACACTTGAACGAGTCTCTCCAAGACATCGAGGCCTTGAAGTCGATTTCATTTAGAGAGGAAAATGCTTCAGTTATTGAGAAACATGCCACAAAAGTTTTCACTCCTACTGTATTTAAATTGGTTTTATAGAGCATAAATATTGTCAACCAATATATGACCACAGAGGTACTAGGCGCATCAGATGTTACCACCTATGTTCTGTCTAAGAAGGAAAGAATGGATAAAAAGTTCAAAGTGCACAACGAGGAGCAGGAAGGTCTTTTGCACATAATCAGTTGTTCTTGCCATAAGGTGGAATGCGCAGGCATACCATGCTCTCACATTTTTACACATTGGTAATTTTACAAGATGAAAGACTACCCAGGTGTTGTGTTCCCACTAGGTGGACAATGAGTGCAAAATTTACATAAACACTTTCAAGAAAGAGCGAGAGATGTATGACTATTCGGCAAGCCTGCAGAGGTACCGTAGTTGCGGAATTTTAGGTACACAACATGTTTCAAGGAATATGCCACTCCGATGAGCCGTATCAGCGTCTAAAGATGGTTTTGGATGCACAAGATGATATCAAGGAATGAACTATTGAACAAGCTGACAGCAAGGAATCAACTAACGCTCACAGCACCAACATTAGGTTTGGCCCGCTGATGCTGCAATCGGCAAACCTTGATGATGAAGGTTTGGATAAGGTTCTGGATCCCGTGCATGTGCCAGGCCGAGGTGCACCAAAGAAAAGGCTACACGCAAAGATGACGAATACCAGATCAGACGGTAAATGTGGCTTTTGCAAGGGGCCACGTCACAATCGACGTAAATGCATCCAATTGTTAGAGGTAGCAAATATGTCCAAATTTAATTTTGGATGTGTTTTACTCATTAATAGAGTGCATGACATTAATTAGATTCTTCTGTGTAGGATCTCGAAGCTGAACTCTGATAGATACGACTTTGTGCACATGGTCGGGGTGTATGGAATCGACGATGAACCTGATAGTGTGTGCCATGTTGTATGTTTAGTATCGTGTGACATGGTGTTTAAAATCGACTTCATCTTGTTAGTTATTTAGTGACTTGTGGATTTTTTTTATGTATTACTCAGCGAATTGGTGCTCCACTGCCTTGTAACCGTATGACTTCGAGATCTTTGGTTTGCATTTTCTATGTGACCTTTTGATACGTCTCCGTCGTATCTATAAATTTTTATTGTTTCATGCTAATATTATACAAAGTTCATATACTTTTGGCAACTTTTTATACTATTTTTGGGACTAACATACCGATCGAGTGCCCAGTGCTAGTTCCTGTTTGTTGCATGTTTTTTGTTGCGCAGAAAATCCATATCAAACAAAGTCCAAACGCGATAAAATCTTACGGAGATTTTTCTGGAATATATGTGATTTTTGAGAAAAAGAATCAATGCGAGACGATGCCCGAGGGGCCCACAAGGCATAGGGGCGTGCCCCAGGGGGTAGGGAGTGCCCTGGACCCTTGTGGCTACCTCGTGAGGCGGTTGGTGCCCTTCTTTCACCGCAAGTTAGCTAATTTCCGGCTAAAAATTGTGTTAAAATTTCAACCCAATCGGAGTTACGAATCTCCGAGAATTTAAGAAACGGTGAAAGGCCAGAAACACAAAACGCAGAAACAGAAGGAAACAGAGAGAGCGATCCAATCTCGGAGGGGCTCCCTCCCCTCCACCACCATGGAGGCCAAGGACCAGAGGGGAAACCCTCCTCCCATCTAGGGGGGAGGTCAAGGAAGAAGAAGGAGGGGTGCTCTCTCCCCCTCTCTCCCAGTGGCGCTGGAACGCCGTCGGGGCAATCATCGTCTGACGGCGATCTACACCAACACCTCCGTCATCTTCCCCAACATCTTCCTCAACCCGCTGTACGCTCTACTTGAACATGATGCTTTATGCTTCATATTATTATTCAATGATGTGTTGCCATCCTATGATGCTTGAGTAGATTTTTGTTGTCCTATTGGTGATTGGTGAATTGCTATGATTAGTTTAATTTTCTTATGGTTATGTTGCTGTCCTTTGGTGCCCATCATATGAGCGCGTGTGTGGATCACACCATAGGGTTAGTTGTATGTTGATAGGACTATGTATTGGAGGGCAAGGGTGATAGCAGCTTCAGCCTAGCATAGAAATTGATGGATACGAGATTGAAGGGGGGCTAATATATATTAGGATTTTTTACATCTGTGCCCATGGTTCCTTAGCTCTACTCATTCATCTCCACACTCTTAAGTTTTGCTCAGTTTTCCCCACTCCCTTGCCCGAAACCCTCAGAACAAGTCACAACGAACGTTGTTGTTGGGTCAGTGCTTTGACCGTTAACTCCGACGAGTGGAGCTGCGTTGGGCGGTGTCGTTGTTCGACCGTTGGGCTGTGGTTTCGTTGGGCCATCCCTTGCATTAAACGCCTGCGTGCATCGCCACGGCAGAAGCCTGCTATGCATGCACCCAGCAAGCCTACCTGCATGCGTCGATGCGCGCCACCACGATGCACCGACCGAGCCTGCATGCGCCAATGCATGCCGCCACGATGCACTGATCGAGCCACTTTCGTGCACGCCAGCTGCTACGGGTGCAGCGACGGTCGCTGCCGCTGGTTCCTCTCTTCTCGCACGCTTGTCTCCTTGATTTAGAGCATCGTTTTTTATGATCAGTTGCAGCCTTTTCGATCCACTCGCATCTGCATCGGTTTTTCTACGACAAATAAATTGAACAAATATGTTTTATATTTTTGTGGCTGCATGCACTAGCTAGGTGGCTACATATTTGTGGCTTGTGTAAAAAAAAGAAGGGTTCGTTGTGGCTGCATGCACTAGGTGGTTACTAACAAAGCGAGCTCTCTAAGAAAACAATCAACAAATATGTAGATAGGGCCAACAAGCCCATATCACGATCACATAGTTGAAACTAGGAAGAACTTCATAATAGAATAGATAGAAAACTTAATAATAGAACTTACTAAAACGGACAACAAGCCCATAGCATCTCCAACATAGTTCAATTACAACTTAACATAACATAGACTCAAAAAACAAAAATAGATAGAGGGTTTAGAACCCTAGACGCCGCCTTCTCCACCTCACTCCTCCTCTGGGCGCCCTTCACTGCTCCACCTGGGCGTTGTCGATGGGGTACGAAAGAGTGTGCATGCGCGACTCGATGGGGAAGATGTTGGTGTACTCCGTGAACATGTTGTCGGTGGTGAAAGCGATGAACTAGCAACCACACCAAAACACCCGGCCGAGGAGATAGAAGGCGTCGAATGTGTTGGTGAAGTGGGCGAGGAGAGCAACCACCACCCCGTTTTGGATGACCTCCTCGACACGGAACATCCTTGGAGATCCCCGCGAGAGGTGGTGGTAGCCGAATGCGAGGAAGAACTCAGTGAAGTTCTTTGCGGTCCTCCATCTTGATATCGCCCACACACGTAGTGTGTGCTCAACGTACACGCCAGGAGGGTAGAGCCTCCCGACACAGTGGGTGGAAAGTGGTAGGTTGGTCTGGTGCACTGCATGGCTGAGGATGTGCTAGAAGAAGGAGAAATGGTCGAAGAGCAAGAAGGGAAGATGGCAGAGAGGATGGGAGATGAATGAGGGATTACAAAGGCAGAGGGTCACTACTAGGGAAAACCTTATACACAGCATCTTAGCAGTAGCGCTGGACAAATATGGGTGCTACTGCTAATTAGTAGTAGCACGTTTAAATAAACCACGCTACTGCTACTACTTTAGCAGTAGCGGTGCTATGACAACTCGCTGCTGCTATGTTTGTACCGGGCGCAGATGGCTAGCCCCACTTAGCAGTAGCGAGTATCTCTGGCCAGCGCTACTGCTACATCCCATAGCACTAGCGCGTACTAGGAAAATGCGCTACTACTGAATTACCTTATCCTACACACGCCCGACCCTCTCACTCACTCTCCCTCTCACTCTCACTCTCGCCCGCGCCGGTTCCGTCGTCCGCCGCCGCCGCGCTGCTCCTCTCCATCGAGGTACTCCCTTCGTCCCGCCTCCTTCCTCCTTCCTCCTCCCCTCCCTCCGGCCTCCCTCCTGCCACCGCCCCTCCCTCCTCCTGCTCCGGCCGCCCCCTCCATCCTCCTCCTCCGGCCGCCCCCTCCCCTCCTCC